>NC_092708.1:250547429-250834394 GCF_047496885.1 Scyliorhinus torazame
CTATCTGAACGCAGAAAGAGATCGTAAAAATTCCCCAAAAAACACCCCCCATATCCGACCCATTCTAACTATTCTCTTTTTCCAACAAAACTCAAACACAAAAGCGAAAAAGAGACATGAAGAGAAAAAAGGCAAAAAACACATAAAAACCAAGATACAAAAGCATGAAAAAACATGCAGGCATCTCACAGAAACAAGAGAGAAAGAATTCAAGTTCCAACACGAGTCCAAGAGTCCTCAGCTCGGGACCAGCCCTTGCCTCTTTGCAAAGTCCATCGCCTCCTCGGGTTCCTCATAATAATGGTGCTGGCCCTCGTGCGTAACCCACAGTCGCGCTGGATAGACCAGCCCAAATTTCACCTGCTTCTTATATAAAATCTCTTTAACTTGCCTGTAGCCTGCCCGCCTTCTGGCCACCTCTGCGCTCAGGTCTTGGTAAACGCGCAGGGTGCTATTGTCCCAGTTGCAGCTCCGTGTGCTCTTGGCCTATTGAAGAACCCGCTCCTTATTCAGGAACCTGTGGAACCGGACCACCATCACTCGTGAGGGACACCCTCGCTGCGGCTGCCTCACCTGCGCTCTATGTGCCCTGTCCACCTCCGGCGGGCGAGGGAACACCTCGTTCCCCAGCAGCTTCTGGAACATATCTGCCACATACGCGGCAGCATCCAGCCCCTCGGCCCCCTCCGGGAGGCCAACGATTCTTAAATTCTGCCGGCGAGACCCATTCTCCAGGTCCTCCAGCTTTTCCAGGAGCATTTTTTGTTGGTCTCTCAACCTTCGAATCTCCATGTCCGCCACCATTTGAAAGTCCGCCTGCTCCTCCACCGTCTTCTCCAGCTCCTGGATCTCCTCAGCCTGGGCATCCAGCCTTTTCTCCATTCGGTCAAACAATTTCTGGAGCGGTTCCAAATGATCACTTTTCAGTGCTAGGAAGTTCTCCTGCATAACCTGCAACAGGTGCTCCATTGTCGGCTGAGCTGGCAGTGCCCGGGTCTGGACATCGGCCATATTGGTTACACTCACAGCCTCCCCTTTGCCCTTGCTTGTCCACTTCTTCAGCTGTTTACGATCCTTCCTACTTCTTAGTTCCATACACCTCTGTATGGATTCAGTGCCTGAGTGCTATTACTTTCCAATCCAGCGCTTAAAAGTGCAAAAACGTTGGGGGAAAAGGTCCAAAAGTCCGACCGGAGCGGGAGCCACCAAGTTGTCAACTTACTCCCTCATAGCCGCCACCGGAAGTTCGCAACAAATAATTTCTAATGCTAACCAGAACCCTGCAGAGTTAGATTCAGCAGCAATCGTAAACACAAATATTTATCTTTTCTCAGTTGACCAGTTGCTGAGATATTCTGGGAGACTTCTACCCATATTTCCCTGCTCTGGATATATCCGGATGACCTCAAATTCTGTATTCTGTAGATGTGAAAGATCCCATTGCATTATTCAAAGGCGAGTTCTCCCCAGTGTCCTGCCCAATATTTAAGGGCAGCACGGTAGCACAGTGGTTAGGGTCACAGGTTCGATTCCTGGCTTGGGTCACTGTCTGTGCAGAGTCTGCACGTTCTCCCTGTTTCAGCGTGGGTTTCCTGCGGGTGCTCCGGTTTCCTCCCACAAGTCCTGAAAGGTGTGCTGTTAGGTGGATTGGACATTCTGAATTCTCCAATTGCATACCCGAAAAGACGCCGGAATGTGCCGACTAGGGGATTTTCACAGTAACATCATTGCCGTGTGTGGTGGTATGTATTAGGGGTCATGTGGGACTGTGAAGCCGTGATGCTATTGGCTGACAGATCCCGGGTCCTGGTTGGCTGCCGACTCCTGGCTCCGCTCTGAAGGTGGAGTATAAGAACCCGAGCTTCTCCCCGCCGCTTCATTCTGTTGCTGAGCTGCTGGGGACAAGTCTTGCTTAATAAAGCCTGAATCGACTTCATCACTTCTCGTCTCTCTCGTAAGTCATTGTGCGCTACAATTTATTAAGCGAGCTTAAAAGACTATGGAGCTCCGGATCGCCCCGGAATGCCTGCGGATCAGCCCCCACGCAGCGAACTCGGCAGCAGTATTTAAACACTGGCAAGCATGTTTTGAAGGCTACCTCCGAACGGCCCCCAGCCGGATCACAGAAGACCAGAAAATGCATGTCCTGCATCCGAGGGTAAGTCCGGAAATTTACCCTCTCATAGAAGACGCAGAGGATTTCCCGACGGCGCTCGCATTGCTGAAGGGCATCTACGTTCGGCCCGTGAACCAGCAGGTCTACGCGCGCCACCAACTCGTGACGAGACGGCAAAGTCCCGGAGAATCGCTAGAAGAATTCTACGCCGCGATGCTAATTTTGGGACGGGGCTGCAGCTGCCCGCCGGTGAACGCGATCGAACACACGGACATGCTAATTCGCGATGCATTTGTGGCAGGTATGAACTCTCCCCAAATCCGCCAAAGAGTTTTAAAAAGAGAGTCGCTAGGACTCTCAGAGGCACGGGCCCTTGCAGCTTCCCTAGATGTGGCCTCGCAAAACGCCCGCGCCTACGGCCCCGACCGCGCGGCAGCCCCTTGGGCTCCATGGACCCCCGTCGCGACAAACCCCCCCCCCCCCCTCGCAAGCTTGTGCGGTTAAAGCGCCAGACCATCCCGGGGGGGGCCCGCTGCTATTTCTGCGGGCAAGCGAAACACCCCCGGCAGCGCTGCCCGGCCCGCGCAGCTATTTGTAAAAGATGCGGCAAGAAGGGCCATTACGCGGCAGTGTGCCGGTCCCGGGGGGTCACTGCAATCCCCGGAGAAGAACGAGCCCAGCACATCCCAAACGCTCCCCAACCCCCCACAGCACCCCATGTGCGACCTGCGGGTGCCGCCATTTTGGGTCCCGGGCACCACGAGGGGAGGATGGGCGCCGCCATCTTGTGACCCCCCAGCCACGTGCGATTCATGGGGGCGGCCATTTTGTCCACCCCCGACCACGTGCGATCCATGGGGCGGCCATTTTGTCCACCGCCGGCCGCGTGCGATTCATGGACGCCGCCATCTTGGTTGACAACAAAGGACCCCAGCATCGACGGCTCCACGGGGTCCAAAGAAGACGCCGCGACACTACTACCACGACTGGCTTCTGTGACACTGGATCAATCGCGGCCCCGGACGCACCAGACGACGACAACAACGGTGCTGATCAACGGATACGAGACGCCGTGCCTGATCGACTCCGGGAGCACTGAAAGTTTTATTCACCCAGACACGGTAAGACGCTGTTTTCTGACCATCCATCCAAGCACGCAAAAGATTTCCCTAGCTGCAGGATTCCACTCCGTAGAGATCAAAGGGTTCTGCATCGCGAACCTAACAGTGCAAGGGAGGGAGTTTAAGAACTACAGGCTCTACGTCCTTCCCCAACTCTGTGCGCCCACATTACTGGGATTAGATTTCCAGTGTAACCTGCAGAGCCTAACATTCCAATTCGGCGGCCCAATACCCCCACTCACTATCTGCGGCCTCGCAACTCTCAAGGTTGAACCGCCGTCCTTGTTTGCAAACCTCACCCCGGATTGCAAACCCGTCGCCACTAGGAGCAGACGGTACAGCGCCCAGGACCGGATATTTATTCGGTCTGAAGTCCAGCGGTTGCTGAAGGAAGGCATAATCCAGGCCAGCAATAGTCCCTGGAGAGCCCAGGTGGTAGTAGTAAAGACCGGGGAGAAGCAAAGGATGGTCGTAGACTATAGTCAGACCATCAACAGGTACACGCAGCTAGATGCGTACCCTCTCCCCCGCATATCCGACATGGTCAATCGGATTGCCCAGTATAAGGTCTTCTCCACCGTGGACCTCAAGTCCGCCTACCACCAGCTCCCCATCCGCCCAGGTGACCGCAAGTACACAGCCTTCGAGGCAGACGGGCGTCTATACCACTTCCTAAGGGTCCCATTTGGTGTCACAAACGGGGTCTCGGTCTTCCAACGGGAGATGGACCGAATGGTTGACCAGCACGGGTTGCAGGCCACGTTCCCGTATCTCGACAACGTAACCATCTGCGGCCACGATCAGCAGGACCACGACGCCAACCTCCAAAGGTTCCTCCAGACCGCTACCGCCCTGAACCTCACATACAACGAGGAAAAGTGCGTTTTTAGCACAAACCGGTTGGCCATCCTGGGATACGTAGTGCGCAATGGGATAATAGGCCCCGACCCCGAACGCATGCGCCCCCTTATGGAATTTCCCCTCCCCCACTGCTCCAAAGCCCTGAAACGTTGCCTGGGTTTCTTTTCATATTACGCCCAGTGGGTCCCCCATTATGCAGACAAGGCCCGCCCGCTAATACAGTCCACTACCTTCCCCCTGTCGACAGAGGCTCGCCAGGCCTTCAGCCGCATCAAAGCGGATATCGCAAAGGCCACGATGCACGCCATCGACGAGTCCCTCCCCTTCCAAGTCGAGAGCGACGCATCCGACGTAGCTCTGGCGGCCACCCTTAATCAAGCGGGCAGACCCATGGCCTTCTTCTCCCGGACCCCCCACGCCTCAGAAATCCGCCACTCCTCAGTGGAAAAGGAAGCCCAAGCCATAGTGGAAGCTGTGCGACATTGGAGGCATTACCTGGCCGGCAGGAGATTCACTCTCCTCACCGACCAACGGTTGGTAGCCTTCATGTTCGATAATGCACAGCGGGGCAAAATTAAAAATGACAAGATCTTAAGGTGGAGGATCGAGCTCTCCACCTTCAACTATGAGATCTTGTACCGTCCCGGAAAGCTAAACGAGCCGTCCGATGCCCTATCCTGCGGCACATGTGCCAACGCACAAATAGACCGCCTCCAAGCCCTCCACGAGGACCTCTGCCACCCGGGGGGTCACTCGATTCTACCATTTCGTAAAGTCCCGCAACCTCGCCTACTCTGTGGAGGAGGTCCGTACAGTCACCAGGAACTGCCACATCTGCGCAGAGTGCAAACTGCACTTTTTCAGGCCAGATAGAACGCACCTGATCAAGGCTTCCCGCCCCTTTGAATGCCTCAGTTTGGATTTCAAAGGACCCCTCCCCTCCACTGACCGCAACGCATACTTCCTGAACGTGGTGGACGAATACTCTCGTTTCCCCTTCACCATCCCCTGCCCCGACATGACAGCGGCCACAGTCATTAAAGCCCTTGGCACCATATTCACACAGTTCGGTTGCCCCGCGTATATCCATAGCGACAGGGGGTC
The DNA here is from genome assembly GCF_047496885.1 of Scyliorhinus torazame. Taxonomy (NCBI): domain Eukaryota; kingdom Metazoa; phylum Chordata; class Chondrichthyes; order Carcharhiniformes; family Scyliorhinidae; genus Scyliorhinus; species Scyliorhinus torazame. Next base: position 250,552,632 of record NC_092708.1, read on the forward strand.
CTCCTTCCTGAGTGACGAGCTGCGCCAGTTCCTGCTCAGCAAGGGCATAGCCTCGAGCAGGACGACCAGCTACAACCCCCGGGGGAACGGGCAAGTAGAGAGGGAGAACGGCACGGTCTGGAAGACTGTCCTACTGGCCCTACGGTCCAGGGATCTCCCAGTTTCCCGGTGGCAGGAGGTCCTCCCGGATGCTCTCCACTCCATCCGGTCGCTGCTGTGTACCACCACTAACCAAACGCCTCATGAGCGCCTCCTTGTCTTCCCCAGGAAGTCCTCCTCCGGGACGTCGCTGCCGACCTGGCTGGCGGCCCCAGGACCATTCTTGCTCCGGAAACATGTGCGGGCGCACAAATCGGACCCGTTGGTCGAGAGGGTTCACCTTCTCCACGCGAACCCGCAGTCGTGGCGTACCCCGACGGCCGACAGGACACGGTCTCCCTGCGGGACCTGGCGCCCGCCGGCAACACACACACACCCCCGACACCGATCATCCCCTCCCTGCCACCGGCGCACCCCGTGACCGCCCCCTTCCCGGGGGGATCGGTCCTCCTCCCGTGCCCGCCCAGGAGTAAAACAGGAACAAACACCAAACGCTCCCGGAGACGACAACGCCCGAACAAGCACCTGCACCACCACTGGGGCTGAGGCGATCGACGAGGAAGACCAGACCGCCCGCTCGACTCGTGGAATCTGCGTGACACCAAGAATGTTGTTGCAACAAAAAAAAAAAATTTTTGCTAATATTGTAAATAGTTTTCACAAACTTGTACATAGCCCAGTGTAGGGCTAAAACTGTAGTAACATGTCCGAAATTTTCCTTCCAGGGCCAGCCTTGTAAACCCCTACCACCATGCGAACCACCACCCCGCCGGGTTCCTTTTTAACAAGGGGTGAATGTGGTGCTATGTATTAGGGGTCATGTGGGACTGTGAAGCCGTGATGCTATTGGCTGACAGATCCCGGGTCCTGGTTGGCTGCCGACTCCTGGCTCCGCCCTGAAGGCGGAGTATAAGAACCCGAGCTTCTCCCCGCTGCTTCATTCTGTTGCTGAGCTGCTGGGGACAAGTCTCGCTTAATAAAGCCTGAATCGACTTCATCACTTCTCGTCTCTCTCGTAAGTCATTGTGCGCTACACCGTGTTAATGTAAGCCTACTTATGACGATAATGAAGATTATTAATATTATTATTATTATTCCTCGGCCAACAGCACTACAGCAGATGATCTGGTCATGAACAAAACATTGCTGTTCATGGTGGCTAGCTGTGTACAAAATGGCCACTGTGTTTCTGGCACAAGAATTGTGACTGTACTTCAGAAGCACTTCATCAGCTGCAATGTGCTTTGGGCTATCCTGAAGTCACGAAGGATGTGTTGGAAATGTGAATCTCGCTGTTAGGTTCTTAATCAGAGCGATCTTTCAGCTGGAGTGGGAGCTGTGCCTGGTGTTGTAATTCCCTCCTTCAGGAGCCAACTGAATCGTCGTCCCCGACCCCTTCCCCCCCGCCCACCTCGCCCACCGGGTTTTCTGAATTGAGGGATTCAGCCCTCCCTCCCTCAATGTATTTCATCTGAACCATTGGTCAAAGTGTCAAATTCCTGTGCATTCAAATCTATCTGTCTCTACCTCCCCCCCCCCCCCCCCCCCCACCAAACCTCCCACCCACGGAGTGGAATTTAATCCCTAAATTCCCTCTGATGTTATTTGTTCCTGTTATACTGGTAATTAGCCAGTCAGTTTGTGCCCTGGGGGTTGCTGGTGGTGTTCTTGACGAAACGTTTGACGGCTGCTGGTTGATTTCTTGAACTAACCTAGACAGCCAAGATTCTGTTAAACCTTAGGGGAAGCTGGGTAAACACATGAAGGAGAACACCAAAGGAGGATGTGCTGATCAGCAGATGCTGCCACACCTGCTGAATTTTCCCTGCATTTTCTATTCTTTTTTTCAGATTTCCAACGTCCGCAGGTCTTTTGCTTTTATTATTCTCTGATCGGGTAGGATGAAGTAAATAAATGGACATGTATTTCATACAGCACTATGCTCTTCACAATCACTGGCCATCTTAAAGCTCTGTACAGCCAATGAAGTACTTTTTGATGAATGGTCAATGTTACAATTTAGGAAATGCAGCATCTCATTTGCACACAAAAAACTCGCACAGACAGCAATGTGATAATAACCGGATAACCTGTTTTTGTGATGTTGATGGAGGGATAAATATTGGTCAGGATGCCAGGGATATCTGGCCTGCTCTCCACCAAGGCGTTGTGGAAATCCACCTACCCTGCCCATCTTTTGGGTTGTGTGGGTGAAACCCACACAGACATGGGGAGAATGTACAATCTCCACACGGACAGTGACCCAGGGCTGGGATTCAAACCCGGGTCCTCAGTGCCGCAGTCCCAGTGCTAACCACTGCACCACATGCTGCCCCTTTGCTCCTCCAATTCTGATCCCTATGTTTCCCTGACTCACTCCATCCTACCCTTGGCGGCTGTCCCTTCCGCAGCCCAGGGCCCTAAACTCTGGCATTTCTCCCACAAACCTCTCTCTCTCTATCTCTGAGGTATCTTCTCTGTGGCTACACTCCTGTGAAGCTCCTTGAGGTATTTTACTATGCTAAGGGTGCAGGTAATTGTTCAAGACATTTGTTAAAGCTCTTTGATCAAGTTTTTAGTCACTCACCTTAATATTAAGGGGTTCAGATGGTTTATCAACATCCTCGGTGTTATCATTGATGCAAAACTGAACTGGACCAGCCATGTAAATAGTGTGTCTACCGAGCAGGTCAAAGGCTAGGAACCCTGCGGCGAATAACTCCCCTCCAAGTCATTCACCACCCTGACACTGAAATATGTCGCCGTTCATCCACTGTCGCTGGGTCCGAATCATAGAATAATGGAATCATAGAATCTCGTCAGTGCTGAAGGAGGCTATTCGGCCCATCGAGTCTGCACCCACCCTTCAAAAGAACACTCTACCCTTGCCCTATCTCTGTAACCCCATAACCTAACCTGCACATCCCTGGACACTAAGGGGCAGTTTATCATGGCCGATCCACCTAACCTGCACATGTTTGGACTGTGGGAGGAAACCAGAGCATCCGGAGGAAACCCACACAGACACCGGGAGAACGTGCAAACTCCACACAGACAGTGACCCAAGGCCGGAAGTGAACCTGGGACCCAGGCGCTGTGAGGTAGCAGTGCTAACCACCGTGCCACCGTGACTCCCCAATAACCCTAACAGCACTGTGGGTCTACCTACACCTCGGAGTGCAGCAGGGAAAGAAGGCAGCTCACCATCACCTTCTCATGGGTAATTCAGGATGGGCAATAAATAATGGCCCAGCCAGTGATGTCCACACCCCATGAATGTATAAAAACAATATATAGAATAATAGATGGATATCCGAGAGTGAACTACAGATGGGAATCTAATCGATGTTAAGTAATGGGTTAAGAGACATTGCAATTAGTTGTCTCATTTATGTTAAGTATCCATTAATTGACATTGATATGTAAAGGGGCTTCAGGTGGCCTCTGGGAGGTGGTGTGTTGTTAAGAGTTTTGTGCAGAGGCAGTGGAAGTGAAATAAATGGTGTTTGGTGAAAAGGAACAAGAACTTTAGACTCTTCATTTCACAGCAACTAAATCGTCTAACAATGGTAGCAGAGGATGGTTGCTGTGCAAATGTGAAGGTTTGAAAGATACAACTTTCCCTGATCAAGCCAAGGAGTGGGTGAGAAGGAAAAAAAAAAAATATACATGGCTCAACCCAGGATAAAGATGGCTGGATATGACTATCCTCCCTTATTTTCTGAAAGGGAATCGTACAACCAATGGAGAAGTGCAGTAGTTATGTGGACTAAAGTAACTGTTTTGGGAAAGAGAAGACAAAGTATGGCATTGGCTGTTTCTCTACCATATGGCAGTAAAATCCAAAACAAAGTGCTTTCTGAGCTGGAATTGGAAGAGTTAGACTCAGAAGAAGGTCTGGAGACTTTATTACATTATATGGATAAGATATATAAGAAAGATGACTTGTTAAGTGCAGATGAAGCATGGTCGGATTTTGATAAGTTCCAGAAAATGGAGGATATCTCCATGGAAGACTATATAATGGAATTTGGCAGACTATATAAAAGGCTGCAGAAACACAATCTGGAATTTCCACAGTCTGTGTTGGCCTTTAAATTACTTGACTGTGCTAGAGTGAGCAACATGGATAGGCTCCTGGTTTTGACAGGAGTTCAGTTTACTGATAAGGATACCTTATTCGAACAGATGACAAAAGCTTCTGGGGAAACATTCGATTCCGATGGCTCTGATGACCCAAATAGGTCAGCCTGCAATAAGGCAGAATATGGAAGATACACTAGTAACAGGATGGCGAAATCGTATGGCTACGAACAGGGCTCAAGACTATAGACGGAGACCGAGACAAGGAAATTATGAAGACAGAAACCCAGTTAGAACCTACAATAGGAAGATGAACCCCAGAAATGCACGGGGCATGATAAATCGATGTTTTCGATGTGACTCTCAATACCATTATGCTTTCAACTGTCCAACTCGTTATGACAGAGTGTTTGAAGCGACACATGACACGGAAGAGTCAGAAGAGGAAAAAGATAGTGACCAGAAAGAAGGCATTGTCCTATTGACAAGCAGTTTTACGTCGGTAATGAGGGTGTTGGTTGCAGAATCCTTCAACTGTGCTGTATTGGACAGTGGCTGCACATCTACTGTGCGTGGAATTGACTGGTTAAAATGTTACCTGGACTCTTTGAATGTTGAAAATCGTAACAAGGTTAAGGAATTTGAAAGTTCCACAAGTTTCAGGTTTGGGGATGATAATACTCTGAAGTCGCTGAAAAGAGTGGTGATCCCTTGCAATATTGCTGGAGTGAATCATTTCATTAGCACGGATGTTGTATCAAGTGAGATACCTTTGCTTCTGAGCAGACCATCGATGAAGAAAGCACACATGAAACTGGATATGGAACAGGATAAGGCAACAGTTTTTGGAAAGACTGGATTTATAATTTACACAGTCGGGACACTATTGTATTCCATTACTGACAAATAATTTTTCAAATAGAGTTGTTAAGGATGTGTTAATGGCAGTTGAAAATGGTACTTTAGCTGATAAAAAGCTTGTGGTATTAAAACTGCATAGGCAATTTGCACATCCGTCTCCTCGGAGGCTGAAAAATGTATTAAAGGATGCAGGGGTAAGGGATGACGACTATACTAAACTGATAGAACAGGTTAGTGACCGCTGTGAAGTTTGTAGGAAGTACAGAAGGACACCAGCATGATCGATAGTAACCCTACCTTTGGCCAGGGATTTTAACAACATTGTGGCATGGACCTTAAGATCTGGGATAAAGCAAATAATATATTTATTTTGCATTTTGTAGATTTAGCAACCAGATTTAGTCAATCAACGATTGTACGAAGTAAAGAAGAGAGAGTAATTCTGGATCAAATCGTGGAAAAATGGATAGGGCCAGGAATGGGTCCACCGGCAAAATTCCTCACGGACAATGGGGGAGAATTTGCTAATGATGAGTTTAGGGATATGTGTGAAAACATGAATATCAGAGTTATGAATACGGCTGCAGAAAGCCCATTTAGTAATGGTGTCTGTGAAAGAAATCATGCTGTCATCGATGACATGCTTCGGAAAATTTTGGCAGATCGACCAAATTGCAGGCTAAATTCAGCTTTAGCATGGGCAGTACATGCAAAGAATTCATTGCAGATGGTTGGGGGCTATAGTCCTTATCAATTAGTGTTTGGTAGAAATCCTAAATTTCCATCCATTTTGGATGACCAGCCTCCAGCTTGGGAGGGGACTACAATTAGCTCTGGTTTTGCTAAACATTTAAATGCATTACATAGCAGTAGAAAAACATTTTTGGAAGCAGAAGTCTCTGAAAGAATTCGCAGAGCTTTAAGACATAACGTAAGGCCATCAGATGCCGTTTTTCAGCAAGGAGACATGGTATACTATAAGAGAGACAATTCTAATGAATGGAAAGGCCCAGGGAAGATCATAGGCATAGATGGCAAAACAATTATTTTGCAACATGGTAATCAAACTGTTAGAGTCCATTCATCAAGGATAATGGGTACAGATGACAAATTTTCAAATTTAGACAGAGCAGACAGACATGACGAGGAACCAGAGTCATCTGGTACGCATTCTGGTTACAGAACTATGAGGACCAATTAACTGATATAGACAGGGTTTCTGTGGAGGAACACAACACTTCTGGTGAATTAAAACAGGCCATTTTTCCGAAAGGGCAACTGCCAAAAGTTGGTACAAAAGTGACATACTTGCCTGAAGGGTCTAGTCAATGGAAGTATGCAACTGTTATTAGTAGAGCAGGGAAGGCCACTGGAAAGTATAAACATTGGTTGAATGAACAGCATTCAGGGGAAGGAGTCAAGACAATGGATTGGGAAAACAAAGTTCAAAAATGGAGGGCACAGAAACGTAGTGCCAGTTCAGATAGTACATCGGATAGTGAACAGGTCCGCAAGAAAAGGTCAAGAACTATTGAAAGGACATCCCACAGCAGAAGGGAAAGATCAAGCAGTAGCAGTACAGAACGAGATACCAGGCGGGAGAGGGGACGTAGTTTGTCAAGATCTCGGAACATGAGTAAGACTATGAATACTAATAGGAGTAGAAGCCCACATGCACGTGAGATTTTGGTGGCTTCAAATAAATTAGATGAAAAAGTTATTAAAGTAGCTAAACAGCAAGAATTGCATAGTTGGAGTGAATTTGGGGTATACACGGAAGTACCGGATAGGGGACAAAGAGCTCTATCCCACAGATGGATTTGCACGGAAAAGGTTCTTCCGGATGGAACTTATAAGGCAAAGGCCAGGCTCGTGGCAAGGGGATTTGAAGAAAAATAAAAAGATCAGGATTTAAGGGTAGATTCACCTACAGCAGGAAAGGTTATTTTAAAGATCTTCTTGGCTCTATTAGCCACAAAGGCATGGGAATGCAAATCTATAGATATAAAAGCTGCCTCTTTGCAGGGGCATCAGCTCCAGAGAGACATTTTTCTCCGTCCTCCTAAAGAAGCAGCTAACACAGAAGGGGGACTCTGGAAGTTGAACAAATGTGTAGATGGATTAAATGATGCATCTAGAGTCTGGTATTTTTCGGTAAGGTCAGTTTTGTTAAAGTTAGGCTGTTGCCAGTTGAAAGCAGATCCTGCAATGTTTTACTGGCACTATAAAGGAAATCTTTGTGGCATTTTTATGATGCATGTCAATGATTTTTTTGTGGGGAGGGACTAGTGATTTTGAAACTATTGTAATCTCTGGTTTGAGGAAAGAATTCAGGGTTGGAAGTCAGGCTTCCGGTGCATTTAAATATATTGGACTGGAAATTGGACAGACTAAGTTAGGGGCAACTTTACGTCAGCAATCTTATTTGGAAAGCATCACCCCAACAGCAATTAGTCGTGGCCGAGTTTCACAAAACGATGCAATGGTTTCAAAGATAGAAAAGAGCAACTGCGAAGTTTAATTGGGCAACTGAGCTGGTTAGGTAGACAGACTAGACCTGGACGTGAGTTTTGATGTCTTAGAGTTGAGTGCAAAAATGAATGATCCCAAAGTGGAAGACATAATAAGAGCAAATAAAGCGTTGGCCAAACTAAAAATGCAGTAGTGTGTTTTGAAGTTCCCGGTTTTAGGTGTACTTAAGCACTTGAAACTCATAGTTTATAGTGATGCGTCCTACGCAAATTTATGTGATGGGGTTTCAAGCGTAGGAGGTTTTATAATTTTCCTTTTGGGGAACAATGGTAAATGTTGCCCACTTGTGTGGGAAACAAAGAAAATAAGGAGAGTGGTAAAAAGCACTTTGGCTGCTGAGACGTTAAGCCTTGTAGTGGTGGTGGATATGACTTTTTATATAAGTATGATATTGACAGAAATTTTAGGATTAGGGGATTTGGGTAATATACCTATTGACTGTCACATTGACAATAAATCCCTGTGGGAAAATGTGCACTCTACAAAAAGTGTCAATGAAAAGAGGTTACGGATAGACATCACAAGTTTGAAGCAGATGTTGGACAGAGGGGAAATAACAAAAATTAAATGGGTCGACAGGAGCTATCAACTGTCAGACTGTTTTACGAAAAGAGGGGCAAGTTCACAGAGACTTCTGGATATTGTTAATGAAGGGCACTTGTTTCTGTGACTTTTTTTTCCTTTCTCGTCCAAACAAAAAAGAAAAAAGTGGGGGGACATCATATGTGTGTTTTTTGAGTTTCTTGAAATTTTGTTTTCACCTAATAATTTTTTTTCTCCAAGGAAGGGGAGACTGTTAAGGAATGGGTTAAGAGACATTGCAATTAGTTATCTCATTTATGTTAAGTATCCATTAATTGACACTGATATATAAAGGGGCTTCAGGTGGCCTCTGGGAGGTGGTGTGTTGTTAAGAGTTTTGTGCAGAGGCTGTGGAAGTGAAATAAATGGTGTTTGGTGAAAAGGAACAAGAACTTTAGACTCTTCATTTCACAGCAACTAAAACGTCTAATAATCGAAGGGTTCAGTTGGTTTACATATAGAGTAATGGATACCTGGGAGTGAGTTACAGACTGGAATCTAATCGAGGGGTTCAGATGGTTTATATATAGAATAATGGATACCTGAGAGTGAGTTACAGACTGGAATCTTTCGAGGTATTCAGCTAGTTTATATATAGAATAATGGATACCTGGGAGTGAGTTACAGACTGGAATCTAATCGAGGGGTTCAGATGGTTTATATATAGAATAATGGATACCTGAGAGTGAGTTACAGACTGGAATCTTTCGAGGTATTCAGCTAGTTTATATATAGAATAATGGATACCCAGGAGTGAGTTACAGACTGGAATTTAATCGAGGGGTTCAGATGGTTTATATATAGAATAATGGATACCCGGGAGTGAGTTACAGACTGGAATCTAATTGAGGGATCCAGATGGTTGATGCATGGTGTAGTCAGTACCCAGCAATGAGTTGATGTGTTTTTACGCAGACTAGGTGACTATTGCGGATGATATCAGTCTGCAAGAATGAGGCTGTGCAGAAAGTGAAGTGTTTTAGGGCAGTAACTGAAGAAGGAGAAAGTCTTTGCGTTATGCTGCGAGTCGGAGATTTGGTGAGCATTTTGAAGGTGGCACATGGTGCTCCAGATAGCTTTAATGTTGTGTCATTTTGGATGGGTTGGAGCGAGGACTGGGGTTCGTTACTGGCTCAATTGGTTGCCTGCTCCTAAAACCCAAAAGTACAAAGGCTTTGGTGGAGTTGTTGCTCCTATTTGAGCTGGAAAGATGCCAGTAATTATTTAAGTGATGTTATCCATTGGATGGTTTCCACATGCATTTGACTACTTTGTTTCCTGTGGGTTGCAAAAACATTTGTCATAACTTGCATTTACATAGCACCGTGAACATTCTCAGGAGGTCGAATATTTGTTGTAGAATATCAAGTGCTTGTGTTAGAGGATTGAGTTGTGTATTCAGAGACTTGAGGATAAAATCCAGACTGACACTTAGGTGTAGTATGAAGTCGGGTGCTGCATTGTTGGAGGTGCCATCTTTAAACTAGCTTTAAGTAAATGCTCTGTCTGTTGTCTCGGGTGGATTTTGTGGTCTGATTCAAAGAGCTGATCGATTTCTCCCCAGTGACCTTTCATCCCTTTATCCTTCATCCTACTTCACTGAAACACAGTAACTGATTGATTGTGGGAGCTTGCTGTGCGCAAACCGGCTGGCTCAGTTCAAGCGCGACACCAGTGGCTACATTCAAAAAGTACTTCAGTGGCTGCAAACACTTGAGGGCATTCTGAGGTGCTGAAAGGCTCCATACAAATACACGTTCATTCTTTCTATCAGCTGATGTTTACTGAGAGCTTTCTGGGATGCTCGGTAAATGGAAAAGTTTGGTAATCAAATCCTTTGCAAGTAAACAGGCCAGTGACCTGGGGTCAGCCTCTTCCCACAGGAACCAGCTCTCGGCGCTCCACCAGATACAGATTCTGACAGCACGTGTATCCTAAACTGAACGGAACTCTGTGTTCTCCAATTGAGGGAGCAGCTACATTCCAGTCTTTATTTTCAAGTCCGTCCACATCTCCGCCCAATCTCTGTAATCTCCTGCAGCCCTTTTGAGATAACAGCGCTGCTCCATTTCTGACTTCTAGTCCCTCTTCCATTTCATGCATAACCGTATCTTCAGCTGCAGCTCCGAAATTCCCTCTCCGCCAGTCTCCCGTGGCGACTGGGGGCTTTTCACAGTGACTTCATTGCAGTGTTAATGTAAGACTGCTTGTTACACTAATAAAGAGTATTATTATTAATAATACCGACTCTTTAATTCACACATGTTCTAATATCTCCTATATCTTGTCAAACTTTGTTTGAATACTCTCTGGTGAAGAGCGCTGGGGTGCATCATTATATTTAAGGTGCTATTGCAGTATGAATTGGTTGTTGTTTTGCAGAAAGACTTACATTTCTGGCGGGTTTCATTACTCAGGGCATGAAATTAAAATGAAATGAAAATCGCTTATTGTCACAAGTAGGCTTCAATGAAGTTACTGTGAAAAGCCCCTAGTCGCCACATTCCGGCTCCTGTTCGGGGAGGCTGCGACGGGCATATCAAACAACTTTACAATCTGACCCATTCCGTCAACTTTTTGCCGATCGCCCTTTGGCCCGGACCTACCGACTCCGTCCCGGCCCAGACCGACGGACTCCGTCCCGGCCCGGACCGACTGACTCGGTCCCGGCACAGACTGACCGGCTCCGTCCCGGCACAGACTGACCGGCTCCGTCCCGGCCCAGACCGACGGACTCCGTCCCGGCCCGGACCGACTGACTCGGTCCCGGCACAGACTGACCGGCTCCGTCCCGGCACAGACTGACCGGCTCCGTCCCGGCCCAGACCGACGGACTCCGTCCCGGCCCGGACCGACTGACTCGGTCCCGGACCGGACCGACCGACTCAGTCCCGGCACAGACTGACCGGCTCCGTCCCGGCCCGGACCGACCGGCTCCGTCCCGGCCCGGACCGACCGCCTCCGTCCCGGCCCGGACCGACCGGCTCCCTCCCGGCCCGGACCGACCGGCTCCCTCCCGGCCCGGACCGACCGACTCCGTCCCGGCCCGGACCGACCGACTCCGTCCCGGCCCGGGCCGACTGCCACCGGCCTGGTTTGACTGACTCCAACCCCTCCCCCAGCACCCTGTGTTACTGACTGTAAATCTATTGATGTTAATCCAGCTCCCTCACACTGTCATTTAGTAACCCCTCCCCCAGCACCCTGTGTTACTGACTGTATCTCTACTGATGTTAATCCAGCTCCCTCACACTGTCACTCAGTAACCCCACCCCCAGCACCCTGTGTCACTGATTGTATCTCTACTGATGTTAATCCAGCTCCCTCACACTGTCACTCAGTAACCCCTCCCCCAGCACCCTGTGTCACTGATTGTATCTCTACTGATGTTAATCCAGCTCCCTCACACTGTCACTCAGTAACCCCTCCCCCAGCACCCTGTGTTACTGACTGTATCTCTACTGATGTTAATCCAGCTCCCTCACACTGTCACTCAGTAACCCCTCCCCCAGCACCCTGTGTCACTGATTGTATCTCTATTGGTGCTAATCCAGCTCCCACACACTGTCACTCAGTAACCCCTCTCCCAGCACCCTGTGTCACTGATTGTATCTCTACTGATGTTAATCCAGCTCCCTCACACTGTCACTCAGTAACCCCTCCCCCAGCACCCTGTGTCACTGATTGTATCTCTATTGGTGCTAATCCAGCTCCCTCACACTGTCACTCAGTAACTCTCCCCCAGCACCCTGTGTGACTGACTGTATCTCTACTGATGTTAATCCAGCTCCCTCACACTGTCACTCAGTAACCCTCCCCCAGCTCCCTGTGTTACTGACTGTATCTCTATTGATGTTAATCCAGCTCCCTCACACTGTCATTTAGTAACCCCTCCCCCAGCACCCTATGTCACTGATTGTATCTCTACTGATGTTAATCCAGCTCCCTCACACTGTCACTCAGTAACCCCTCCCCCAGCACCCTGTGTTACTGACTGTATCTCTATTGGTGCTAATCCAGCTCCCTCACACTGTCACTCAGTAACTCTCCCCCAGCACCCTGTGTGACTGACTGTATCTCTATTGATGTTAATCCAGCTCCCTCACACTGTCACTCAGTAACCCCTCCCCCAGCACCCTGTGTTACTGACTGTATCTCTACTGATGTTAATCCAGCTCCCTCACACTGTCACTCGGTAACCCCTCCCCCAGCACCCTGTGTTACTGACTGTATCTCTACTGATGTTATTCCAGCTCCCTCACACTGTCACTCAGTAACCCCTCCCCCAGCACCCTGTGTTATTGACTGTATCTCTACTGATGTTAATCCTGCTCCCTCACACTGTCACTCTGTAACCCCTCCCCCAGCACCTGTGTTACTGACTGTATCTCTATTGATGTTAATTCAGCTCCCTCACACTGTCACTCGGTAACCCCTCCCCCCAGCACCCTGTGTTACTGACTGTATCTCTACTGATGTTATTCCAGCTCCCTCACACTGTCACTCAGTAACCCCTCCTCCAGCACCCTGTGTTACTGACTGTATCTCTACTGATGTTAATCCAATACTACTGAGCACGTGGGGGACCCGTTTAAAGTGACCAACTCAAGCCTGTTTATGACCCACTGAATAGTAGTGCCCCCTGCAGGATTAATTACTGTAATGTGGCATACGTTGATTTATAATTGATATAGGAAGTCTGTGCGGCAGATTAATCAAGGCTAAGACAAATGTGTCTATTGATGATTTCAGACCGACTCTTATTGATCCTGGATTTTGAATTCATGAACTCTTTATAAACAGTGGAAAGTGTAATGGGCAGCGAGAGGCATCCTTTGAACAGATCCTCGGGGATTCCGGCTACAGAAATACTGCAGGATCAGAGCTGTAGGCAAATGTCACGGTAACGTGAGTATTTGCTTGATGCCTGGGTGAAAAAGGAACTATCAATAAACTTGCAAAGAAAAATTTGGAATTTGAGAATCCAATGCAGATTCCTACTACACTTGAGCTTTGATCTTTAAAGGAAAAACCTGTATTTTGTTTGACCCTTTCACAACCTCGGGAAGCCCCAAAGTGCCTTGCAGCCACTGTTGTAATGTAGGAAACATGGCAGCCAATATAGGCACGATAAGATCCCACAAAACAGCAATGTCATAAAGATCAGAAATGGACCTGTTTCTGCCTGATATTTGCTGAGGGATCAACAATGAGATCGTTCACCTCACCTGAGAGGACCGAAGAGCCTTGGTTTAACAGCTGATCACTATGACAGCACCTCTGACAGATCGCCATTGCCTCAGCACTACACCACAGCGTTCATTACGTATCAACCTTTCAGGGTTTGGAGAGTGATACCCATCTGCCTTCCCCTCAGCACCTCCCATCATGGACAGGCCCCTAGTCTACTCGGCTCTTGGGAGTCACATCCTCACCTTGGCTCCCTCCATGGCTCACCCGGTAGCCGAGAGCCATACTTCCTCTCCACACCTACCTGGGAGTCACTCTCCATCCCAGCTGTTAATTGATTAGCGACCTGCCGGCATATCCTCCACTTCCTCGGAGAAATCACCAGGGCACGTGCAAAGAATTGTTTGGGCACCAACTTGCTCTCTGACCCCCGCCCCAACTTCCCCACAGCCCACCATATGTTATGAGCTGAAAGGGCAGGCATGAAGGATAAGATGGTCGCTGCAATGGGGAGGGTTTTCCTGCGGTGATATTCCCGATGTTTGCTGCAGCTCAATGGGTAGCACCCTTCCAGTTCTGGCCAGAAGGCTTTGGGTTCTGTCGTGTTGGGTGTTCTGATGTACAAACGATCCAACACGGCTGGAGATGGTGTAACTCAATTTTATTAACTACTCAACTGTAACAGCACACTATTAACTTGGGTACGTGCATTACCAGCTAATCTGTGGACCCTGTCCTATCACTATCTGGGTGAGGCACTCAGCACATGGTGAATGTCTGAGTGGCAGGCTCCGAGCTCGGTGCTCTGAGCTAGCTGCTGCTAGAGTGAGCGGGAACTGTAGTGTCCCCTGTTTTTATAGTGCGTGTGCTCTCACTGGTGATTGGCTGCGATGTTGTGTGTATGCTGGTTGGTCCTACTGCATGTCCATCAGTGTGTGTGTGATTGCACCATGATATGCTGATCTAAATATCATGACAGGTTCCAGTTCCACTCGAAGCGGCTTACGCACGGAATCCATATTGACTCTCCCAGTGCAGTACAAGGGAGCGCTGCACTGTCAGAGGTACCATCTTTTAAATGAGACATTAAACAAAGATGGCATCTCTTAGAACCATATAGTGAGCCCAGCAGCAGGAATTCTCCTGGTGTCCTGGACAATATTTATCCTTCAAAAAACATTATTTGGTCATTATCACATTGCTTTTAAGTGGAACCTAGCTGTGCATTAATTGTCTGCTACGCAGAGTCAACAATAGACCCATGAGGGACAACGCACTGCAGATTCTGCCGATAACACCGTACTTTATTGTATCCAAAGACATAATCCTACCCTGTTGCAGACTTACTTGACCAACACCCCTTTTAGTGAATTTACAATTGGCTTTTTCCCCTCCCCCAACACTTTCTTAAAGGATTGAATTGGAACTCTGATGTTGCAGAGGGCGACCACCACATAGGATGTGACATAGGGAGTGGAAAGGTCATGGCAAGTCAAACCCTGGCTCAACACAATGAGGTTTGGATCAGTCTGCCCCAGCAGGAAGGGATCTGAAGATCACTTGCTGCTCGGGAAGTTTTTTTCTACATGGCTAGGAACAGGATTAAAGAAAGGACCCAAACTACACCAAGAAAGTAAAAACTCGATTTTGGCTATTTCAATTAAAAGAAACATTTTGGACCTTGTGATCTGCGAGTGTGCAAAATGATAAAACAAAGATTTATTGACAAGGCTATGGGGAAAGAGATGAAGAGTGGGACTAAATGGATAGCTCTTTCAAAATGCTAGCACAGGCATGAAGGATTGAATGGCCTCCTCCTGTACTGTATAATTCTGAGACCAATGCAGGCATTGGTGTACCGTATCCAGGCTCTTGGAGCCGGCCATGTTTTTTTTAATTCACTGCTGGCTAGGCCAATATTTATTGCCCATTCCGAGGTGCGAGGAGATTTTTTTTTATTGCAATCCTGTGAAGTTCCTTGGATTGTTCCATGTTGATGCCGATGACGGTGAAGTAAATATATGACAACAAACTGTGTTGGTAGCTTGATTCAATTGGTAATACGCGAGCTCTGGGTCAAAAATTAGCCTGATCTCCACACCAGAACCAAGCGTGTGCCAAGAGATCAGCACACACTAAGGGAGTGCTCAATCACTGGTGGTTTCAATCTAATTTTCACCTTGAGTTCAACAACTTTAGATTTAGATTTTTGTCATGTGTACCGAAAAGTATTGTTCTGCGTACAGTCCAGGCAGACCGCTCCATATATGAAAACATAGGACATGCAATAAATACTCAATGTAAATACATAAACACAGACATCGGATGAAGCATAACATTATAGTGCTACAACTGTAGAGGAAATGCGTAGAAAAATCAGTTCAGTCCATAAGAGGGTCATTCAAGAGTCTGGTAACAGCGGGGAAGAAACTGTTTTTGAATCTATTGGTGCGTGTTATCAAACTTTTGTACCTTCTGCTCGATGGAAGAGAGAATAACCCAGGTGGGAGGGGTCTTTGATTATGCTGCCCGCTTTCCCATGGCAGCGGGGCGTGTCGATGGAGTCAATGGATGGGAGGTGGATTTGTGTGATGAACTGGGCTGTGTTTACGACACTCTTACGGTCTTAGGCCGAGCAGTTGCCAAACCAGGCTGTGATGCAATCAGATAGGATGCTTTCTATGGTACACCTACAAAAATTGGTAAGAGTCATTGTGGACATGCCGAATTTCCTTATTTCCTGAGGAAGTATAGGCGCTGTTGTGCTTTCTTGGTCGTAGCATCGACATGGATGGACCAGGACATATTGTTGGTGATGTTTACACCTAGGAATTTGAAACTGTAAACCATCTCCACCACAACACCATTGATCCAGACAGAGGCGAGGACGACACTTTGCTTCCTGAAGTTGATGACTAGCTCCTTAGTTTTGTTGACATTGAGAGAGAGATTGTCGTCATTGCACCATGTCACTAAGTTCTCTAACTCCCTCCTGTACTCTGGCTCACCCATTGGCCAGAGTCATCACTCTTGGGGTGAAGTATCCTTTCCTCATAGTTTTACAAATTATAAAAAAATTTGTTTGGGGTTCTTGTCTGGTATTGTAACAAATGTAGGGCTCTGGGTCGGTATCCTGACCCTCTTCTTCACCCTCTTTTATATATATCCAAAAGATGAGGGGCGTCATTCCGCCGGGTCGGAGAATGGCCGTTGGCCGCCGTGAATCCCGCCCCCGCCCCCGCCGAAGTCTCCGCTCCTGGAGATTGGGCGGGGGCGGGAATCCGGCCGCGCCGGTTGGCGGGACCCCCGCTGGATTCTCCAGCCCAGATGGGCCAAAGTCCCACCCAGAAATTGCCTGTCCCGCCGGCGTAAATCAAACCTGGTATTTACCGGCGGGACCAGGCGGCGTGGGCGGGCTCCGGGGTCCTGGGGGGGGGGGCGCGGGGCGATCTGACCCCGGGGGGTGCCCCCACGGTGGCCTAGCCCGCGATCGGGGCCCACCGATCCGCGGGCGGGCCTGCGCCGTGGGGGCACTCTTTCCCTTCCGCCTCTGCCACGGCCTCCACCATGGCGGAGGCGGAAGAGACTCTCCCCACTGCGCTTGCGCGGGAAACTGACAGCGGCCGCTGACGCTCCCGCGCATGCGCCGGGAAACTGACAGCGGCCGCTGACGCTCCCGCGCATGCGCCGCATTTCCGCGCCAGCTGGCGGGGCAACAAACGCCATTTCCGCCAGCTGGCGGGGCGGAAATCCCTCCGGCGTCGGCCTAGCCCCTCAATGTTGGGGCTAGGCCGCCAAAGATGCGGAGCATTCCGCACCTTTGGGCCGGCGCGATGCCCGTCTGATTGGCGCCGGCTTTGGCGACAGTCGGCGGACATCCCGCCGTTGGGGGAGAATTTCGCCCGAGTTGTAGCCACAGATACCAAGGGAAAAGAGTGCTAATAGTCCCAGAAACCAAAAGGACATCAGAGGGTAAACTGTGACAGATGAAGATGTGGAGGGAGGGGAAGGGGGAAGCAAAGGAGAGGAAGGGTAAGGAAAGGTGGATAAGATGGGGGGGGGGGGGGGTAAATATATATAAAGAAAGACAAGAAAGAAATAAATTATTTATTGTAGGAATGAGACAAATCTTGAGACCGAGAAGGTGTAATTCTAAAATCTGTGTCTCTGTTTCCATAGTGAGGTGCTGGTTAACTCCATGCTAGTATGCCTGAAGGTTCGCTGTGTTCTGCTAAGGAGGCACTTGGTGTGGAAGGTTAGTACCTGCTTTATTTAATATTCTCACATAGAAGGACGGAAAGTACGGGACGGAAACACTCCACCTGGCCGAGCAGTCATGTATCTGTATCTGTGCTCCGTATGAGCCTCCTCCAACCTTACTTCACCCAGCCCTGTCAGCATATCATCGGGGAATGGTAGTTATGGCCAAGGTCAGCCCCGCCAGTGATGGGCATCATCGTGGGCGGGTGGGCACATTTGGACTTTCTAAATTTTCCTGTCCTACCCATGATGGTGCCACTGCTGGTGAGGCCAGAGAGCAGGGGCGGGATTCTCCGACCCTCCCGCCGGGTCGGAGAATCACCAGGGATCGGTGTGAATCCCGCCCCCGCCGTCCTCCGAATTCTCCGGCCCCCCAAAAATCGTCCCAGCATGAATAGCGGCGCCCCCCTCAGAGAATGGCGGGGACCAGCGTGACTCAATGGGCCCCGAGGCCGCTCGAATTCTTCCACCCTCGATGGGCCGAAGTCCCGCCCGTTATTTGCCAGTCCCGCCGGCGTAAATTGGAGTAGGTCCTTAACGGCAGAACCTGGTGGCGTGGGCGGGCTCCGGGGTTCTCGGGGGGGGGGGGGATCTGGCCCCGGGAGGTGCCCCCACGGTGGCCTGGCCCGCAATCGGGGCCCACCGATCCGCGGTTGGGTCTGTGCTGTGGGGGCACTCTATTCCTCCGCATTGGCCGCTGTGGTCCTCCGCGATGGCCGATGCGGAGACGAACCCTCCTGCGCATGCGCCGGGATGACGCCAGCACACGCTGGCGCTCCCGCGCATGCGGCAACTCGTGCCGGCCGGCGGAGGCCATTCGACGCCGGTTGGCGTGGTGCCAAGCACCTTCACCGGCCGGCTGGCGCGACGCAAACCACCTTTGCGCCCGCCTAGTCCCTGAAGGTGTGGAGGATTCCGCACCTTTGGGACAGCCCGATGCCGGAGTGGTTCACGCCACTTCTCGGTGCCGGGACCCCCCCGCCCCGCCGGGTAGGGGAGAATCCCACCCCAGGACTATGAGCCAGAGCCATAAATTTGATCTCACCATGGCAGCGGGGGGAACTTAAAACTCAGTTCATTCAATAAATCTGGAATACAAAGCTCGCATTAGCCATGGGTGATAACTGGATTGGTGTAAAACTCCATCTGGCTCAATCATGTTCTTTCAGAGAAGGTAATTCACTGTTCTTACTTGGTCTGGCCTACCTCTGACTCCAAAGCCAGAGCAATGTGATTGACTCTTGACTATCGGTCAAAATGGCCCAGCTCAGTCGAATCAAACCATGATGGAAAAATGAGATGAGAATAAATCCAGACCGATCCTACTGATAAGGGTTTGCCCAGTCCAGTCAATGCTGCAAAGCTCATCTCTCTGTGTGGGGTTGCATGAGAATTGGGAGAACCTCAACAGGGATGATATATTCATTGAATCCAATCTTTCAGTCATTCAGTCAGTATTTATCTTGGCGACAGGACTGACCGAACACAGAGCTCAGACCTTCTCCAATATGGGTGGAAATGCCAGGCACCGATCATGGAAATTTGTCTGTCGCGATGATGTGGTGTGACTGACATCGACATCAATGTTGAATGAAGCAAATAGGACACTTACCATTGATTGGGATTACTACAATGCTGCTTCCAGACCCGTCGTCTAAACCCCAATCTAGAGAATTCAGTTGTGCTGAAATTTCCTCTGGACAATAACATTGCTGGGAGAGAGCTCAATGTTTCCTTTTGTGGAAGGTGAGTTGCCCATACCTCCCTTGCCCAGCCGAAATAGCGGTGTTGTTACACAGAACAGGAGTCTCACTTATTGATCTCATCTCGCCATCGCAGAAGAAAATGTGAAAATATAAGGTTGCGCTGGACACCAACTCACGCATAAAACCATAGAATTTACAGTGCAGAAGGAGGCCATTCGGTCCATCGAGTCTGCACTGGCCCTTGAAAAGAGCACCTCACTTAAGCCCGCATTTCCACCCTTTCCCCATAACCCAGTAAGCGCATCAAAACTTTTTGGACCCGAAGGGCAATTTAGCATGGCTAATCCACCTAACCGGCATATCTTTGGACTTTGGGAGGAAACCAGAGCACCCGGAGGAAACCCACGCAGACACGGGGAGAACGTGCAGACTCCGCACACACCCAAACCAGGAATTGAACCTGGGACCCTGGAGCTGTGAAGCAGCTGTGCTAACCAGTGTGCTACCGTGCTGCCCCGAATGGTGCTGTCCCCACGGTCACCAATGGGGAGGCAAAGGCAGAATGCTTCACACTGCAGCAATGACCCTGGTCTACTCTTGTTGCAGAATACTACTGTGCCACATGGTCCTGCAGCCTCCACACAAAGATCATGGATGTGCAGCCTCCATGAGGACAAAGTCGGGGGATTTAAGTCCACATCAACTGAGTGACTCCTGGTGCTGCCAGAGAATTCCCTCGACCGGCTCAAATCGTGCCACGCCGCCCCAACGCCGGCACGTGATTCTCCACAGAGCGGAGAATCGGCAC
Source organism: Scyliorhinus torazame (assembly GCF_047496885.1). Lineage (NCBI taxonomy): Eukaryota > Metazoa > Chordata > Chondrichthyes > Carcharhiniformes > Scyliorhinidae > Scyliorhinus > Scyliorhinus torazame. The sequence goes on from NC_092708.1 coordinate 250,572,753, forward strand.
CATTGGCGCTGGCGTGGCTGGTGCGGCGCCAGTCGGTGGCCACTCTACGCGGCCAGCCCGACTCTCAGCCATCGTAAAAGCACTGAGTCCCGCCGGCGCAGCCCACACCTGCTCTCAGCCGGCGGGAACTCGGCGTGGAAGGGTCGGGGTGCGGACTGTGGGGGAGAGGGGGGTACGACCCCGGGGGGGGGGGGGGGGGGGCCTCCGATGTGACCTGACCCACGATCTGGGCCCACCGATCGGCAGCCCGGGTCTCTGGCTGGGGGCCTCGTTTCTTCCGCGCCGGACCCTGTAGTCCTGCGCCATGTTGCGTCGGGGCTGGCGCATTGAAGGAAGCCACTGCGCATGCGTGTGTTGGCGCCAGTGCCACTGCGCATGCCCGGATCCCGCGGCACCAATTTGACGCCGAGATCAACAGCTGGAGTGGCGTGAACCGCTCCAGTGCCGTGCTGGCCGTCTGTAGGGGCCAGAATTGCTGATCCTGAGGCCGTGTTGATGCCGTCGAGAAACGTGACAGCGTTTTCGACGGCATCAACACTTAGCCTCAGGATCACAGAATCCCACCCACTGACTTTCCAATTGGTCAAGACCTGAAAAACCTCCCATAAAAATGCTGCAAATCATACCGCCCATTCTGGGAAAGAACAGTTAATATTCATGCAGCTGGTACCAATCCACTATCCAGGTGGACAAAACCATGGGATGCACCTAGCATAAAACACCCAGAGCAAACACCTACACCCTGTAAGGACTCCATCCCTTTCTCTCAACTCCTTCGCCGCCGTCGTATTTGTTCCGATGACGCCACTTTCCAAAATGGTGCTTAGAAAATGTGTTCCTTCTTCCTCAACCGTGATTTCCCACCTACAGTTGTGGACAGGGCCCTCAACAGTGTGCGGTCAATCTCCCTCGCCCCCTCCCCTCCCTCCCAGAAAAAGGATAGAGTCCCCCTCGTTCTCACATTTCATCCCACCAGCCTCCGTATGCAAAGCATAATCCTCCGCCTTTTCGCCAAATCCAGCGTGATGCCACCACCAAACACATCTTCCCTTCACTCCCTCTGTCAGCATTCCGCAGAGACCGTTCCCTCCGAGACAATCTAGTCCACTCCTCCACCATATGCAACACCTCTCCCATCACCCATGGCATCTTCCCATGAAATCGCAGAAGGTGTAACACCTGCCCCTTTACCTCTTCCATGCTTAACATCCCAGGCCCAAAACACTCATTCCAGGTTAAGCAGCGTTTCACTTGCATCTCTTACAATTTGATCTACTGCATTCACTGCTCCCAATGTGGTCTCCTCTATATCGGAGAGACCAAACGCAGACTGGGTGATCGCTTTGCTGAGCACCTTCGATCTGTGCGCATTCAGGACCCTGACCTTCCCGTTGCTTGCCATTTTAACAAATGACTCTGCTCCCATGCCCACATGTCTGTTCTTGGCCTGCTGCAATGTTCCAGTGAAGCTCAACGCAAACTGGAGGAACAACATCTCATCCTCCGGTTAGGCACGCTACAGCCTTCCGGCCTGAACATCGAATTCAACCACTTCAGATGATCAGCTCTACCCCACCTCAACCCATTTGTTTTCATTTAATTTTAACTGTCTTTACCATTTCTTTCTTTCTTAATATACATTTAATTCCCCCCCCACCCCCAATCTTATCCACCTTTCCTTCAACTTTCTCCTCTTTGAACAAACAAAGAACAAAGAAATGTACAGCACAGGAACAGGCCCTTCGGCCCTCCAAGCCCGTGCCGACCATGCTGCCCGACTAAACTACAATCTTCTACACTTCCTGGGTCCGCACCCCTCTATTCCCATCCTATTCATGTATTTGTCAAGATGCCCCTTAAATGTCACTATCGTCCCTGCTTCCACCACCTCCTCCGGTAGCGGGTTCCAGGCACCCACTACCCTCTGCGTAAAAAACTTGCCTCGTACATCTACTCTAAACCTTGCCCCTCTCACCTTAAACCTATGCCCCCTAGTAATTGACCCCTCTACCCTGGGGAACAGCCTCTGACTATCCACTCTGTCTATGCCCCTCATAATTTTGTAGACCTCTATCAGGTCTCCCCTCAACCTCCTTTGTTCCAGTGAGAACAAACCGAGTTTATTCAACCGCTCCTCATAGCTAATGCCCTCCATACCAGGCAACATTCTGGTAAATCTCTTCTGCACCATCTCTAAAGCCTCCACATCCTTCTGGTAGTGTGGCGACCAGAATTGAACACTATACTCCAAGTGTGGCCTAACTAAGGTTCTATACAGCTGCAACATGACTTGCCAATTCTTATACTCAATGCCCCGGCTAATGAAGGCAAGCATGCCGTATGCCTTCTTGACTACATTCTCCACCTGTGTTGCCCCTTTCAATGACCTGTGGACCTGTACTCCTAGATCTCTTTGACTTTCAATACTCTTGAGGGTTCTACCATTCACTGTATATTCCCTACCTGCATTAGACCTTCCAAAATGCATTACCTCACATTTGTCCGGATTAAACTCCATCTGCCATCTCTCTGCCCAAGTCTCCAAACAATCTAAATCCTGCTGTATCCTCTGACAGTCCTCATCGCTGTCCGCAATTCCACCAACCTTTGTGTCGTCTGCAAACTTACTAATCAGACCAGTTACATTTTCCTCCAAATCATTTATATATACTACAAAGAGCAAAGGTCCCAGCACTGATCCCTGTGGAACACCACTGGTCACAGCCCTCCAATTAGAAAAGCATCCTTCCATTGCTACTCTCTGCCTTCTATGACCTAGCCAGTTCTGTATCCACCTTGCCAGCTCACCCCTGATCCCGTGTGATTTCACCTTTTGTACTAGTCTACCATGAGGGACCTTGTCAAAGGCCTTACTGAAGTCCATATAGACAACATCCACTGCCCTACCTGCATCAATCATCTTAGTGACCTCCTCGAAAAACTCTATCAAGTCAGTGAGACACGACCTCCCCTTCACAAAACCATGCTGCCTCTCACTAATACGTCCATTTGCTTCCAAATGGGAGTAGATCCTGTCTCGAAGAATTCTCTCCAGTAATTTCCCTACCACTTAAGTAAGGCTCACCGGCCTGTCGTTCCCTGGATTATCCTTGCTACCCTTCTTAAACAGAGGAACAACATTGGCTATTCTCCAGTCCTCCGAGACATCCCCTGAAGACAGTGAGGATCCAAAGATTTCTGTCAAGGCCTCAGCAATTTCCTCTCCAGCCTCCTTCAGTATTCTGGGGTAGATCCCATCAGGCCCTGGGGACTTATCTACCTGAATATTTTTTAAGACACCCAACACCTCGTCTTTTTGGATCTCAATGTGACCCAGGCTATCTACACACCCTTCTCCAGACTCAACATCTACCAATTTCTTCTCTTTGGTGAATACTGATGCAAAGTATTCATTTAGTACCTCGTCCATTTCCTCTGGCTCCACACATAGATTCCCTTGCCTATCCTTCAGTGGGCCAACCCTTTCCCTGGCTACCCTCTTGCTTTTTATGTACGTGTAAAAAGCCTTGGGATTTTCCTTAACCCTTGGGATTTGCCTCCCCTTTCCCCTCCCCCACATCTACAGTTCACCCTCTGAAGTCAGTTTCTCTGCTGTTTGACCTTTCACATCTTTTGTTCTCTCTGGGGACTGCCATTAGCACTCTTTCCCCTTGGTTTCTGTGGCCATTAGCATCCGGTTTCCCTGGGTTTCTGTGGCTATTACTCCTCTTTCATTCTCACTCCACAGTATAAATATTTCCCACTTTCTCTGTCTGTTAGCTTTGACAAAGAGTCTTTACGTTAGCTCTTTTCTCTCCCTACAGATGCTGCCAGACTTGCTGAGATTTTCCAGCATTTTCTCTTTGGTTTCAGATTCCAGCATCCGTAGTAATTTGCTTTTACACCCAGAGCGGACTCCCCCTCTGGCCCAGGCATGGACCCGACCTAGCCCAGCACAGTTCCTTGTGCACCCCCCCCCCCCCGCACTGCCCCCTGATCAAACATAGAACTGCCTGACAGACCATGTCAAATTTGGGCAAGGAAACCTCCTGCTTTCACCTTCACTCAGCTGATGAATCACTAGTCCTTCACTAGTTGAACACAGCTTTGAAGAAGCACTAAGAATGGCAAGAGCCTTGAATGTACCCTGGATGGAGGATTTCAATGCCCAGTGGCTCGGTAGCACCATTATTGACCGAGCTGGCCAACAGGGTCTGTAGAAGGTGCTAAAAGAACCAACATGAGGGAAAAGCCTACATGACCACCTCCTCACCAATCTATCCGAGATCGATGCATCTGTCCAAAATAGTATTGGTAGGACAGACCACAGCAGTCTTTGTCTGGCACTACTACCGTGCTAAATAGGATAGATTCAGAACAGATCTAGCAGCTCAAAAGCTGGGCGTCCATGAGACGCCATGGGCCATCAGCACAGCAGAATTGTATTCAACACAGTCTAGAACCTCATGGCCCGGCATTTCTTCCACTCTACCTTTACCATCAAGTGAGGAGGGGATCAGGATAGCACGGTGGCGTAGTGGGCTAGCCTTGCTGCCTCATGGCGCCGAGGTCCCAGGTTCGAACCCGGCTCTGGGTCACTGTCCGTGTGGAGTTTGCACATTCTCCCCGTGTTTGCGTGGGATGGCTCCCATTCCCCCAGCTGGGGCCTGGGTTTTCCCCCACCTCCTGTAGCTAGGGAGGGTTTGCTGAAGGGTGGTTGTCGTAACCTGGGCTCAAATCAGTAAACTGCTAAAAAGAACTGGTGTTTGGTGAAGGATTTTGGGAGCGAGGCCAACAGCATGAGTATCGATAACAATATCACACAAGGGAAAATTGGGACCGCACTTTCCTGCTTCTGGCAACAGAAAGAATGCCGTGAATTTATATTGCGTCGTTCACAATCTCAGGAAGTCCCAAACTGCTTCACAGCCAATGAAGTACTTCTGAAGTGCAGTCGGTGTTGTAAATGAAGGATATGCAGCCACCAATTTGTGCACAGCAAGCTCCCACACTGAGATAAATCATCAGGTGATCTGTTTTAACGATGTTGGACGAAGGATAAATTGAGCAGGACACTGAGGAGAACATCCCCACTCTGCTTCAAAATAATGTCAGGGATGGGGGAGGGGGTGGGGGGGGGGGTCTTTCCTGCCCACCTGAGAGGGAAGACAGGGATTCCGTTCAATGCTTCAAGTCGCAGCCGGCTGCCGGGACAGTACCCGGTGCTGCACTGCAGTCCTAGTCCGGACTCCAGAATTGAGGCTTGCGTGTCTGCCTCAGGAGGCAAGAGGGCGAGCCACTAAGCCATGGCAAACCCCACGTTAAAGTCATAACACCACCTTCTGCTCTCTGATGTCTCCTTAAACTTTGGTCTTCCCATCTTTTTTTAAATATAAATTTAGTGTACCTCATTCATTTTTTTCCAATTAAGAGGCAATTTAGCGTAGCCAATCCACCTACCCTGAATATCTCTGGGTTGTGGGGGCGAAACCCACGCAAACACGAGGAGAATATGCAAACTCGAGGGCAGCACAGTGACGCAGTGGTTAGCACTGCAGTCCCACGGCGTCGAGGTCCCAGGTTCGATCCCGGCTCTGTGTCACTGTTCGTGTGGAGTTTGCACATTCTCCCCGTGTTTGCGTTGGTTTCGCCCCCACAACACAAAGATGTGCAGACTAGGTGGATTGAACATGTTAAATTGCCCCTTAATTGGAAAAATTGAATTGGGTACTCTAAATTTTGAAACAAAAAAAAAAAAGAATGTACAAACTCCACACGGACAGTGACCCGGGGCCAGGATCGAACCTGGGACCTTGGCGCCGTGAGACAGCAGTGCTCACCACTGCGCCACAGTGCTGCCCATGGTGGACAATTAAACAACTAATAGGAGGCGAAGGCTCCATGAATATCCCCAACCTGAATGATGTGGGGAGCCCAGCATGTCAGTGCAAAAGACAAGGCTGAAGCATGTGTAGCCACCTCCAGCCAGAAATGCTGAGTGGGTGATCCATCTGAGCCTCCTTCCCAAGGTCTCCAGAATCCCAGATGCCAGCCTTCAAACAATTGGGTTCATTCGACATGATATGAAGAAATGACTGAAGGAACTGGATATGCAAAGGCAATGGGCCCTGACAGTATACCAGCAATAATATTGAAGACATGTGCTCCAGAACTAGTTGGAAGCTTAGCCAAACCATTCCAATACAGCTCCCCCACAGCACAGGCCCTCCTGCAGATCGGTGAGCTAAATTGGCATCTACTCGACAATGTGGAAAATTGCTCAGGTGTGTAGGACTAATACAATCGCGGCAATTGCCACCATTTCAGTTCACTCTCAATCATCAGTAAAGTGATGGAAGGTGTCATTGACGGTGTTATCAGTGGCACTTACTCAGCAATAACCTGCTCACGGATGCTCAGTTTGGGTTCTGACCTCATTGTAGCCTTGGCTGAAAGGCAAACAAAAGAGCGGAACTCCAGAGGTGAGGTGAGAGTGATTGCCCTTGACATCAAGGCAGCCTTTGGCCAAATATGGCATCAAGGAGCCCGAGCAAAACTAGAGTCAAATAGAATTGGGCGGGGTGGGGGGCAAATGCTCCACAGTTTGGAGTCATACCTGGCAAAAAGAAAGATGGTGGTGGTTGGAGGTCCATCGTCTCAGTCCCAGGATATCACTACCTCAGGGTAGTGTCTTGGGCCCAACCATCTTCAGCTGCTTCACCTTACCTCCATCATGAGGTCAAAAGTAGGGAATTTCGCTGATAATTTTATGGTATTTAGTGCCATTCACAATTTCTGAGATAAAGAAACAAGTCTGTGACCGTATGCAGCAGGACCTGGGCAACATTCAGGTTTGGGCTGGTAAGTGGCAGATAACATTTGTGCCACACAAGTCCCAGTAAATTACCATCTCCATCAAAAGAGAATCTAATCATCTCCCCACGACATTACCCATCGCCAAAGTCCCCCACCATCAACATTATTAATACAAATCTTAACTTGAGGAACCATATAAATAACATGGCTACAGAAACAGATCAGAGGCTGGGAATTCTGCCGTGGGTAGCTCACCTGACTTCCCAAATCCTGTCCACCATCGACAAGGCACACATCAGGGGCGGGATTCTTCCGCAATTGGTGGGATGGCCCGTCACCATCGCCAAGACCGGCGCGAACCACTCCGCCGTCGGGCCAACCGGAAGTTGCGGAATCCTCCGCACTTCCGGGGGCTAGGCCGGTGGCGTAGGGGTTGGCGCCGTGACAACCGGCGGCGAAGGGCCGGCGCGAGTTGGCGCATGCGCAGAACCGCCTGCGTGGTTCCGCGCATGCGCAGACGGGCCGGCGTGTTCCTGCGCATGCACAGGGGGATTCTTCTCCGCGCCAGCTATGGCGGCGTCCTACAGAGGCCGGTGCGGAAGGAAGGAGTGCCCCCATGGCATAGGCCCGCCTGCAGGTCGGTGGGCCCCGATCTTGGGCCAGGCCACCGCGGGCCCCCCCCCCCGCGGCCTGAACCCCACGCCCCCCCCCCCCCCCGAGGACCGCACCAGCCAGCCTACCAGCCAGGTCCTGCCGTGAGGGACCATGTACATTTCACACCGGCGGGACTGGCCAGGAATTGACGGCTGCTCGGCCCATTGGGGCCCGGAGAATTGCCCGGCGGGGGGGGGGGGGGGGGGGGGGGGCGCTGCCAATGGCCCCTGACCGGTGTGGCGTAAACCCCGCCGCTGCCCGAAAACCAGCGCCGGAGAATACGGCAGCCGGCGTCGGAGTGGCGGGGTGGGATTCACGCCGCCCCCCGGGGATTCGCCGACCCGACAGGGGGTCGGAGAATCCCGCCCCAGGAGTCTGATGGAATACTCCCCATTTGCCTGGATGAGTGCAGCTCCAACAACACTGAAAAAACTTGACACAATCCAGGACAAAGGAACCCTCTTACTTGTCACCTTATCCAACATCTTAAACATACATTCCCTCCACCACATTGGCTGCTTTAATCTATGAGATGCACTGCAGCAAATTGCTAAACCTCTTTTAGTCACATCTTCATGACCTCCGCCAGTGAGAAGAACAAGGTCTGCAGATGTGTGGGAGCACCACCAGCATCCTGACTTTAGAAATATATTACTGCGCCTTCAACATTGACTCCACAGGGAGTGACTTGTGGATCAGGTGCTTCATGTTTGGGGGGATACTTGAAGGGGTGATGTATGCAAGGAGGGATACCTGTTCCCTGTAGATTCAGGCTCTCAGACGCATTGGTCGACCCAGAAAGGGACCATCGGTTCTGATTGCCGGCTTGTTACTTACAGATAATAAAAGTTCCATTGTGCATGTTTTTGGTGACAATTGTTGCCTCCTCTTTGTGGCTGCAGGTGAAAATATTCATGAATAGACCGTCGAGTGAGGAAAGAAACAATTTATTAATTTTCAGAGCTCTGGGAGAAAAGGCCTTTGACTCCCACGGTCTGCAGCACCTTTTCTTGCCTGAGCTGATGTCGCACTGGGTTAATATACAGAAGGAAAGCGGAATTAGTTTGCATTCGCATTTACATATACCCAATCAATTCTGTTCGCGTCACAATTCATAATACATCTTCAATGCCATAAATGGCTACAAGTTATCTCCTATAGCCTCTAATTGGCAGTTTGCCTTACCCGATCAATTCATTACATAGATAATGGTTACATAAAGTCATGGGGTCAATAATCCAGCCACGTTGAACATGTCCTTCCTCATTCCTTGCTAGTTCCTTAATTTGGGGCTCCTTTGTCAGTTACAAGTAGTTAAGAATACAGACATTGGGCAAAGGTTGCCAATGGCTCATTGTCTCTCCGGATGCATCTGGTTGTGGATCACTTGTTTTGCACAAAGCTTTACTAATTCAGCAGCAGACACTGATAATAACATAGGGTCAAGAACATTGACAAAGTCCATTTTATATCAGGCGGCATCCATTTTGTATCTTCTGTAGTCCGTTCGGAATTCTACCTCTTCATGGCCAATCAACTCCTTTTAAAGGGGCTCTGTCAAGATGAACTCTATACAGTGTAAGAGTCTTTCCTGTTTATTTCCTTTGTTCTTTTATTAGTTTGGTCCGTGGACCCATAATCATGATGTACCTTTAGCAGAAGACTTGAGGTTCAAACAGCCTGCTTACCAGGATGCTGTGTGCTGTATTTGGAAGGGAAAAACCAGACTCTTTGGTACCAAGTGGATGTTAGGAACCACCATTGGAGGAAGTCGGTTTGATTGGATAACTGGCAACTGATGGATTGGCCAGCGACAGTGTTCTGCCTGACAACAGTCAGTGATTGGTTCCTGTGTGATGCTTTCTGAGAGAACTTAGCAGAAGTGTTTAGACCTTGGAAGTGAAAGGAACTCTCTCTCTCTCTCCTGCTTGCTGAAGTGAAAGAACTGCTCTATTGTTCTGAAAGCAGTGAGTATCCAGCACATCCTTTGCTGTAAACCTGCATTGATGCTGAATTTGCAGAGAAAGCAGATAAGCTTGCCAGAGAAAACCATCTCAAGCCTAGAAGGAGAAAGTACCAAAACGAAAGCCTGAACTTCAGAAAGACATTGATTGGAAGTTATCCCAGTATATCAGAGATACTGACCTTTTATTTTATTAACATTTATTTCCCTTTCCACCACCCTACGCCTGTGTTATTTGTGTGTGTCTGTGTGTGTAGAGAGTGGGGCAAGTTAGGAAAGGGGCATTTAAAAAGGGACAATAGATCGTTACATTTTCTTTCCGTAATTATCATACTGCATATAATAAAAGGTACTTGTGTTTTAAAATTACAAACCTGGTGACTGTAGTTTATTGAGAGAAACTAAGGACCACGGATATTTTAAATCAAATCTAATTCCACCTGTGTTGCGACTTCGGGTCGAGTGGGGCTGGAATTGACCAGGCACTTGCCGAGGGAGTCGTGACACAGGACAAAACTGGACGCCTCTCAGTTGAACCTGCTATAGTTTTGTATGTGCTTGTGGTCACTTGAAATTCTTTTGATGATGTTTGCTGTGAGTTGTTATGGGGCGGGATTCTCCATTAGCTGACGTTGAAATCGCAAACCGTGATTGGACGCAGAATCGATTCCGACGGCAAAATCGCTGCAGGCGCCGATTTGATGCCAAATTGCAATTCTCTGTCACCTCGACGGCGGGTCAATGCGGTCCGGACTGCACGTACAGTAAACACCGTTTGCATGTCATTAGCAGGCCGGACATGGTGTTCTCTGTCTTTGGTGGGCTGAATTCCCGACAGCGCGGTTCATTTGTGCTTTTAAAAATCGCGAAACCAGCGTGGCTGATGAGGGAGAGAGAGCAGGTAGGACACAGAGGTGCGACTGTGGCGTGCCGGGCCAGTGGCTGGCAAGGCTGGCTGGGGGAGGGGGGGGGGGGTGCTTCTGGGGGAACGGGCCGTGACACTCCACGGGACTGGGGGTGGTGTCCAGTCACGGACCACCATTGCCGCGGCCTGCAAGGCAGCCATCTTGCTGTGCACCCCACTGACCACCCACCTTGGCCCCTGGTTCTGCAGAGTGACACTGGCCACATGGGTGCCTCCACCACCCCACCCCCGTGCCCCACCCTCTGCCATACCCACCCACCCACCACCCAACTGCCACCCGCTGGGGGGGGCATCAGATGGCCCATCCAAGGGCAACGCCCATTGTAGCCCCGATGGGAGTGCCGGGCGGGGGCCATGGAGCGTACCATTGGCAAGGGCAGGACAGGGCAGCCGACGGTACCCCTGGCATCAGGAACCGGTGCCGGGGCCAAAGGCCCCCACGGCACCGGGCAACGATGGGGCCAGGGGTGCGGAGATTGGGGGGGGGACATGAGGGGGTGGAGCCCGCAGAGCCAACCGGGGCCACCATGTAGCCCGTTGGACCTGCTTGGGCATGGGTGTACGCCTTTCACCCCCTGCAGACAATGGACATTGGAATACAACCAGCAATGGTGACCTTCCTGTCTGTTGCCATTGCCCTGGGGGATGCCCTGCGGCTGTACGTGCTGGAGCTGCTCGAGGAGGAAGCTGCAGCAACGGAACGTGCAGCAGAGAAACAGGGGGCAGCTGCCCAGGATGGAGAACGAGCCGCACAACAGGCCGAGGAGGAGGAGGAGGTGCCAAGGAGGTGCCGCGTGAGGCCTCGTGTCTACCGGCAGCGCCTGTCATTCAAGGACCTGCTGGACTGGGCATGCCGTCGAAGACTCCGGCTGAGCAGACAGACAGTGCGACATATCTGCTGGATCATGGCACACCTGGCACCACGGGTGTATGGGGGAAGGGCTCCCGGTGACTGTCAAGGTGACAGTCGCCCTGAACGTTTACGTGACAGGTCCTTCCAGGTGCCGAGTGGGGACCTGTCCGGGATCTCACAGACCTCGGTGCACAGGCGGCACAATACATCCATTTCAATGTGGACTGGGTCCACCAGGATGCCCAGGCAGCGCGGTTCGCTGCCATCGAATGGATGCCCCAGATCCAGGGGTGATCAACCGGAAGCATGTTTCCCGACGAGCACCTGCAGATAATGACTGCTCTACATCAACCGAAAGGGGATCCGTTAATGAACGTGCAACTGATATATGACCATCAGCTGTGCATCATACACGTCTGCGCCCGATACCCAGGAAGAGTGCACGGCGCATTCATCCTGGCACACTTGACGATTCCTGACATGTTTGAGACCGCTTTGGAGGGGCCCTCCAGCATGATGCTGAGAGGGTCGTCTGCATCGTGGTGGCCTGCTGCGTCCTCCACAACATCGCACAGCAGACGGGTGATGTGCTGGAGGACGAGGATGAACACCAGGTCTCGTCCGAAGAGGAGGCCGTGGGGGAGGGGAAGGATGGGTAGGACATGGGGCCCAAGCAGGCACGGGAGGTCGCACGACGTGTGTGCCAGGGACAACGCGCAAGCGACTGATCGCCTCCAGGTTCACCAACTAGAGGGGGGGGGGGGGAGACTGGCCAGAGACACGGACACCACCCCCCCCCCCCCCCGCCTGCAACCTCCTCCGTGATGCATACCTGCCGCACTGCAGGGTGTGGGCCCTGGGTTGGCAGTGACAGTGGGTCTGGTCCATGGGATGGAGGATGATGACAACCCGCTCTGCAATGAGCTCCGGTGCTCCGCATTGTTTGACGAGGTCTGACTCCTGCCCACGATAACACTTGCCACAGTCCACCTGGGTGCTCCCTTCATGCAACTGGCTATTCCATCAAGAGGTACCATCAGATACTTGGTGATGTCAGGGGCACGGGGGAGGGAGGGGTGGAGTGTGAGGAGTCCGGGCCACCCACCCCTCACACCATTCTGACAGAACACCGAGACAGGTGGTAACAGTGGTAACAGGTGTTTAATGCGACAACTTATATACAGATTTATGCCCTAGCCCCTATAACTAAACTGTGCCCTGCACCTGTGCCAATTTAACTAGTGTCTAACTTTCTGGCCCTACAGGCCCTCACGCTACGTTAGTGGAGGGTCCCCAGACGGTACATCAGGGATGGAGGCGCCCTGCTGTGATTCCCGCCCTGTGACCTGGGTCCTGACTGGCCGGCGTCTTCCGGGGCGACCAAGCCTGGATGGACCCGGCTGCTACTCGGGTGTCCCAGGTAGCGTGGTGCTGCCTTGATATGCCCTCCAGATACACCAGGGACAGGAGGGGTGCGTGGGGGGGACGGGGGAGAGGCCGAGGTACTGCGGAGTTCCGGCACCTTCCATGCGGGAGTCACCGACATGGGCCTCATCACCTCCTCCTCCCTCAGGGCACCCGTTGGCCCACGGGCTACTCCAAGGGCCAGGTGCGAGTACAGCTATCCCCTGAGGCTCCCCGCCACCTGCGGCTGCCAGTCCTGGAGGCCCGCTCTGGTCTCGACAAGGGTTTGCATGCTGGCGGCCATGGAGCACAGGGAGTGGACCATTTCAATCTGGGATTGCACCACATCACCCATTGCCTGCACCACCACCATCTGCTGTCTGTGTCACATCAGCCAGTGACCGCGCCAATGTTCCTCCCCGCCACCACGCACGCCGTCACTCTCCCTCCCCAACCCCACACTGTCATTCACCCCCACACTGTCAATGTCCCTCCCCCACCACGCACTGTCACTCACCCCCACACTGTCACTGTCCCTCCCCACCCCACACTGTCACTCTCCCCCCCCAGACTGTCACTCACCCCCCCCACACTGTCGCTGTCCCTCCCCCCACCCCACACTGTCACTGTCCCTCCCCACCCCACACTGTCACTCTCCCCCCCCAGACTGTCACTCACCCCCCCCACACTGTCGCTGTCCCTCCCCCCACCCCACACTGTCACTCTCCCTCCCACACTGTCACTCTTCCTCCCACACTGTCACTGTCCCTCCCCCACCCCACACTGTCACTCTCCCCCCCCCACACTGTCACTCTCCCTCCCCCAACCCCACACTGTCACTCTCCCCCACACTGTCACTGTCCCTCCCCCACCCCACACTGTCACTCTCCCCCCAAACTGTCACTCACCCCCCCCACACTGTCGCTGTCCCTCCCCCCATCCCACACTGTCACTCTCCCTCCCACACTGTCACTGTCCCTCCCCACCCCACACTGTCACTCTCCCCCCACACTGTCGCTGTCCCTCCCCCCACACTGTCACTCTCCCCCCCCACACTGTCGCTGTCCCTCCCCCCCACCCCACGCCGTCACTCTCCCTCCCCCAACCCCACACTGTCATTCACCCCCACACACTGTCACTCTCCCTCCCCCAACCCCACACTGTCACTCTCCCCCCGAGACTGTCATTCACCCCCACACACTGTCACTCTCCCTCCCCAACCCCACACTGTCACTCTCCCCCACACTGTCACTGTCCCTCCCCCACCCCACACTGTCACTCTCCCCCCCAGACTGTCACTCACCCCCCCTCCCACACTGTCGCTGTCCCTCCCCCACCCCACACTGTCACTCTCCCTCCCACACTGTCATTGTCCCTCCCCCACCCCACACTGTCACTCTCCCCCCACACTGCCACTGTCCCTCCCCCCACACTGTCACTCTCCCCCCCCCACACTGTCACTGTCCCTCCCCCACCCCACACTGTCACTGTCCCTCCCCCACCCCACACTGTTACTCTCCCCCCCACACTGTCACTGTCCCTCCCCCCACACTGTCACTCTCCCCCCACACTGTCACTTCCCCCCCACACTGTCACTTCCCCCCCACACTGTCACTCTCCCCCCCCCCACACTGTCACTCTCCCCCCCACACTGTCACTCTCCCCCCCACACTGTCACTCTCCCCCCCCCCACACTGTCACTCTCCCCCCCCACACTGTCACTCTCCCCCCCAACCCTTTCACTCTCCCCCCCCACACTGTCACTCTCCCCCCCACACTGTCACTCCCCTCCCCACACTGTCACTCTCCCCCCCCACACTGTCACTCTCCCCCCCCACACTGTCACTCTCCCCCCCCCCCACCCTGTCACTCTCCCCCCCCACCCTGTCACTCTCCCCCCCCACACTGTCACTCTCCCCCCCACACTGTCACTCCCCTCCCCACACTGTCACTCTCCCCCCCCCACACTGTCACACCCCCCCCACACTGTCACTCTCCTCCCCCACACACTGTCACTCTCCCCCACGCTGTCACACTCCCCCCCCCACAGACTGTCACTCTCCCCCCACTGCACACTGTCACTCTCCCCCCACACACTGTCACTCTCCCCCCACACACTGTCACTCTCCCCCCACGCTGTCACTCACCCCCCCCACTGTCACCCCCCCCCCCACACTGTCACTCTCCCCCCCCCCACACTATCACACTCCCCCCCACACTGTCACTCCGCCCCCCCACACTCACTCTCCCCCCCACACTCACTCTCCCCCCCACACTCACTCTCCCCCCACACTCACTCTTCCCCCCCCACACTGTCACTTTCCCCCCCCACACTGTCACTCTCCCCCCACACTGTCACTTCCCCCCCACACTGTCACTTCCCCCCCACACTGTCACTCTCCCCCCCCCACACTGTCACTCTCCCCCCCACACTGTCACTCTCCCCCCCCCACACTGTCACTCTCCCCCCCCCACACTGTCACTCTCCCCCCCAACCCTTTCACTCTCCCCCCCCACACTGTCACTCTCCCCCCCACACTGCAACTCCCCTCCCCACACTGTCACTCTCCCCCCCACACAATCACTCTTCCCCCCCCACACTGTCACACCCCCCCCCACACTGTCACTCTCCTCCCCCACACTGTCACTCTCCTCCCCCACACACTGTCACTCTCCCCCCACGCTGTCACACTCCCCCCCCCACAGACTGTCACTCTCCCCCCACTGCACACTGTCACTCTCCCCCAACACTGTCACTCTCCCCCACACGCTGTCACACCCCCCCCCACACACTGTCACTCTCCCCCACACTGTCACTTCCCCCCCCACACTGTCAATCCCCCCCCACACTGTCACTCTCCCCCCCCCACACTGTCACTCTCCCCCCCACACTGTCACTCTCCCCCCCCACACTGTCACTCTCCCCCCCCACACTGTCACTCTCCCCCCCCACACTGTCACTCTCCCCCCCCACCCTGTCACTCTCCCCCCCCACCCTGTCACTCTCCCCCCCCCACACTGTCACTCTCCCCCCCACACTGTCACTCCCCTCCCCACACTGTCACTCTTCCCCCCCCCACACTGTCACACCCCCCCCCACACTGTCACTCTCCTCCCCCACACACTGTCACTCTCCCCCACGCTGTCACACTCCCCCCCCCCCCACAGACTGTCACTCTCCCCCCACTGCACACTGTCACTCTCCCCCCACACACTGTCACTCTCCCCCCACACACTGTCACTCTCCCCCCACGCTGTCACTCACCCCCCCACTGTCACCCTCCCCCCCCACACTGTCACCCTCCCCCCCCACACTGTCACTCTCCCCCCCCCCACACTATCACACTCCCCCCCACACTGTCACTCCGCCCCCCCACACTCACTCTCCCCCCCACACTCACTCTCCCCCCCACACTCACTCTCCCCCCCACACTCACTCTTCCCCCCGCCACACTGTCACTTTCCCCCCCCCACACTGTCACTTTCCCCCCCCCCACACTGTCACTTCCCCCCCCCCCCCCACACTGTCACTCTCCCCCCACACTGTCACTCTCCCCCCACACTGTCACTCTCCCCCCACACTGTCACTCTCCCCCCACACTGTCACTCTCCCCCCCACACTGTCTCTCCCCCCCCACGCTGTCACTCCCCCCACCCGCACTGTCAACCTCCCCCCCACACTGTCACTCTCCCCGCCACACTGTCACTCTCCCCTCCACACTGTCACTCTCCCCTCCACACTGTCACTCTCCCCCCACACTGTCACTCTCCCCCCACACTGTCACTCTCCCCCCACACTGTCACTCTCCCCCCACACTGTCACTCTCCCCCCACACTGTCACTCTCCCCCCACACTGTCACTCTCCCCCCACACTGTCACTCACCCCCCCCACACTGTCACTCCCCCCACACTGTCACTCTCCCCTCCACGCTGTCACACTCCCCCCCCCCCCACACACTTTCACTCTCCCCCCCACACACTTTCACTCTCCCCCCCCCACACACTGTCACTCTCCCCCCCCACACTATCACTCTCCCCCCCACACACTCACTCTCCCCCCCACACTGTCACTCTCCCCCCCACACTGTCACTCTCCCCCACCCCACACTGTCACACTCATCCCCACACTGTCACCCTGCCCCCCCACACTGTCACTCTCCCCCACGCTGTCACTGTCCCTCCCCCACCCCACACTGTCACTCTCCCCCCCAGACTGTCACTCACCCCCCCCACACTGTCGCTGTCCCTCCCCCCATCCCACACTGTCACTCTCCCTCCCACACTGTCACTGTCCCTCCCCCACCCCACACTGTCACTCTCCCCCCACACTGTCACTGTCCCTCCCCCCACACTGTCACTCTCCCCCCCCCACACTGTCGCTGTCCCTCCCCCCACCCCACGCCGTCACTCTCCCTCCCCAACCCCACACTGTCATTCACCCCCACACACTGTCACTCTCCCTCCCCCAACCCCACACTGTCACTCTCCCCCACACTGTCACTGTCCCTCCCCCACCCCACACTGTCACTCTCCCCCCCAGACTGTCACTCACCCCCCCTCCCACACTGTCGCTGTCCCTCCCCCACCCCACACTGTCACTCTCCCTCCCACACTGTCACTGTCCCTCCCCCACCCCACATTGTCACTCTCCCCCCACACTGTCACTGTCCCTCCCCCCACACTGTCACTCTCCCCCCCCCACACTGTCACTGTCCCTCCCCCACCCCACACTGTCACTGTCCCTCCCCCACCCCACACTGTTACTCTCCCCCCCACACTGTCACTGTCCCTCCCCCCACACTGTCACTCTCCCCCACACTGTCACTTCCCCCCCACACTGTCACTTCCCCCCCACACTGTCACTTCCCCCCCACACTGTCACTTCCCCCCCACACTGTCACTCTCCCCCCCCCCCCACACTGTCACTCTCCCCCCCCACACTGTCACTCTCCCCCCCCACACTGTCACTCTCCCCCCCCACACTGTCACTCTCCCCCCCAACCCTGTCACTCTCCCCCCCCACACTGTCACTCTCCCCCCCACACTGTCACTCCCCTCCCCACACTGTCACTCTCCCCCCCACACAATCACTCTTCCCCCCCCACACTGTCACACCCCCCCCCACACTGTCACTCGCCTCCCCCACACACTGTCACTCTCCCCCACGCTGTCACACTCCCCCCCCCCACAGACTGTCACTCTCCCCCCACTGCACACTGTCACTCTCCCCCCACACTGTCACTCTCCCCCCACACTGTCACTCTCCCCCACACGCTGTCACACTCCCCCCACCACACACTGTCACTCTCCCCCCACACTGTCACTTCCCCCCCCACACTGTCACTTCCCCCCCACACTGTCACTCCCCCCCCCCCACACTGTCACTCTCCCCCCCCCACACTGTCACTCTCCCCCCCCACACTGTCACTCTCCCCCCCCACACTGTCACTCTCCCCCCCCACCCTGTCACTCTCCCCCCCCACCCTGTCACTCTCCCCCCCCCACACTGTCACTCTCCCCCCCACACTGTCACTCCCCTCCCCACACTGTCACTCCCCTCCCCACACTGTCACTCTCCCCCCCCACACTGTCACACCCCCCCCACACTGTCACTCTCCTCCCCCACACACTGTCACTCTCCCCCACGCTGTCACCCCCCCCCCACAGACTGTCACTCTCCCCCCACTGCACACTGTCACTCTCCCCCCACACACTGTCATCTCCCCCCACACACTGTCACTCTCCCCCCCACGCTGTCACACACCCCCCCACTGTCACCCTCCCCCCCCACACTGTCACTCTCCCCCCCCACACTATCACACTCCCCCCCCACACTGTCACTCCGCCCCCACACACTCACTCTCCCCCCCACACTCACTCTCCCCCCCACACTCACTCTTGCCCCCCCACACTGTCACTTTCCCCCCCCACACTGTCACTCTCCCCCCACACTGTCACTCTCCCCCCACACTGTCACTCTCCCCCCCACACTGTCTCTCCCCCCCCCACGCTGTCACTCCCCCCACCCGCACTGTCAACCTCCGCCCCACACTGTCACTCTCCCCGCCACACTGTCACTCTCCCCTCCACACTGTCACTCTCCCCCCACACTGTCACTCTCCCCCCACACTGTCACTCTCCCCCCACACTGTCACTCACCCCCCCCACACTGTCACTCCCCCCACACTGTCACTCTCCCCTCCACGCTGTCACACTCCCCCCCCCCCACACACTTTCACTCTCCCCCCCCCACACACTTTCACTCTCCCCCCCCCACACACTGTCACTCTCCCCCCCCACACTATCACTCTCCCCCCCCACACACTCACTCTTCCCCCCCCCCACACTGTCACTTTCCCCCCCCACACTGTCACTCTCCCCCCACACTGTCACTCTCCCCCCACACTGTCACTCTCCCCCCACACTGTCTCTCCCCCCCCACGCTGTCACTCCCCCCACCCGCACTGTCAACCTCCCCCCCCACACTGTCACTCTCCCCGCCACACTGTCACTCTCCCCTCCACACTGTCACTCTCCCCCCACACTGTCACTCTCCCCCCACACTGTCACTCACCCCCCCCCACACTGTCACTCCCCCCACACTGTCACTCTCCCCTCCACGCTGTCACACTCCCCCCCCACACACACTTTCACTCTCCCCCCCACACACTTTCACTCTCCCCCCCCACACACTTTCACTCTCCCCCCCCACACACTGTCACTCTCCCCCCACACACACTCGCTCTCCCCCCCACACTGTCACTCTCCCCCCCACACTGTCACTCTCCCCCACCCCACACTGTCACTCTCATCCCCAC
The DNA here is from genome assembly GCF_047496885.1 of Scyliorhinus torazame. Classification (NCBI taxonomy): domain Eukaryota; kingdom Metazoa; phylum Chordata; class Chondrichthyes; order Carcharhiniformes; family Scyliorhinidae; genus Scyliorhinus; species Scyliorhinus torazame. Next base: position 250,592,187 of record NC_092708.1, read on the forward strand.
ACTGTCACCCTGCCCCCCCACACTGTCACTCTCCCCCCCACACTGTCACTCTCCCCCACCCCACACTGTCACTCTCATCCCCACACTGTCACTCTCCCCCCACACACTCACTCTCCCCCCCACACTGTCACTCTCCCCCCCCCACACTGTCACTCTCCCCCACCCCACACTATCACTCTCCCCCCACACTGTCACTCTCCCCCCCACACACTCACTCTCCCCCCCACACTGTCACTCTCCCCCCCACACTGTCACTCTCCACCACCCCACACTGTCACTCTCCCCCACCCCACACTGTCACTCTCATCCCCACACTGTCACTCCCCACCCCACACTGTCACTCCCCACCCCACACTGTCACTCCCCCCCCCACACTGTCACTCTCCCCCACACTGTCACTCTCCCCCCCACACTGTCACTCTTCCCCCCCCACACTGTCACTCTCCCCCCCACACTGTCACTCTCCCCCCCCACACTGTCACTCTCCCCCCCCACACTGTCACTCTCCCCCCCCCCCCCACACTGTCACTCTCCCCCCCCCACACTGTCACTCTCCCCCCCCCACACTGTCACTTTCTCCCCCACACTGTCACTCCCCCCCCACACTGTCACTCTCCCCCCCACACTGTCACTCTCTCCCCCCACACTGTCACTCTCCCCCCCACACTGTCACTCACCCCCCCCACACTGTCACTCCCCCCCCACACTGTCACTCTCCCCCAACCATGTCACTCCCCCCCGCACACTGCCACCCCCCCACACTGTCACTCTCCCTCCCTCCACCCCACACTGTCACTCTCCCTCCCCCCACACTGTCCCTCCCCCCCACCCCACACTGTCACTCTCCCCGCCCACACTGTCACTCTCCCCCCCCACACTGTCACTCTCCCCCCCACACTGTCACTCTCCCCCCCCACACTGTCACTCTCCCCCCCACCCTGTCACTCTCCCCCCCCCACACTGTCACTCTTCCCCCCCCCACACTGTCACTCTCCCCCCCCACACTGTCACTCTCCCCCCCCCACACTTTCATTCCCCCAACACTGTCACTCCCCCCCCCACACACTGTCACTCTGCCCCCACACACTGTCACTCTCCCCCCCACGCTGTCACACTCCCCCCCCACACACTGTCACTCTCCCCCCCCCCCCCGCACACTGTCACTCTCCCCCCCCACACTGTCATTCCCCCCAACACTGTCACTCCCCCCCCCACACTGTCACTCTCCCCCCCACCCTGTCACTCTCCCCCCCACCCTGTCACTCTCCCCCCCACACACTGTCACTCTTCCCCCCCCACTGTCACTCCCCCCACACTGTCACTCTCCCCCCACACTGTCACACTCCCCCCCCACACACTTTCACTCTCCCCCCCCACACACTTTCACTCTCCCCCCCACACACTGTCACTCTCCCCCCCACACTATCACTCTCCCCCCACACACTCACTCTCCCCCCCACACTGACACTCTCCCCCCCACACTGTCACTCTCCCCCACCCCACACTGTCACTCTCCCCCCCACACTGTCACTCTCATCCCCACACTGTCACCCTGCCCCCCCACACTGTCACTCTCCCCCCCACACTGTCACTCTCCCCCACCACACACTGTCACTCTCCACCCCACACTGTCACTCCCCACCCCACACTGTCACTCCCCCCCCACACTGTCACTCTCCCCCACACTGTCACTCTCCCCCACACTGTCACTGTCCCCCACACTGTCACTCCCCCCCACACTGTCACTCTCCCCCCCACACTGTCACTCTCCCCCCCACACTGTCACTCCCCACCCCACACTGTCACTCCCCACCCCACACTGTCACTCCCCCCCCCACACTGTCACTCTCCCCCACACTGTCACTGTCCCCCCACACTGTCACTCTCCCCCCCACACTGTCACTCTCCCCCCCACGCTGTCACTCTTGCCCCAACACTGTCACTCTCCCCCCCACACTGTCACTCTCCCCCCCACACTGTCACTTTTCCCACCCCACACTGTCACTCCCCACCCCACACTGTCACTCTCCCCCCCACACTGTCACTCTCCCCCCCACACTGTCACTCTCCCCCCCCACACTGTCACTTTCCCCCCCACACTGTCACTTTCCCCCCCACACTGTCACTCTCCCCCACCCACACTGTCACTCTCCCCCCCACACACTGTCACTCTCCCCCCCACACTGTCACTTTCCCCCCCACACTGTCACTTTCCCCCCCCTCACTGTCACCCTCCCCCCCCACACTGTCACCGCCCCCCCACACTGCCACTCTCCCCCCCACACTGCCACTCTCCGCCCACACTGTCACTCTCCTCCCCCACACAGTCACTCTCCCCCCCACACTGTCACTCCCCCCTCCCACACTGTCACTCACCCCCCCACACTGTTATTCTCCCCCACCCACACTGTCACTCTCCCCCCCCCACACAGTCACTCTCCCCCCCCACACTGTCACTCTCCCCCCCCTACACAGTCACTCTCCCCCCCCACACTGTCACCCTCCCCCCCCACACTGTCACCCTCCCCCCCACACTGTCACCGCCCCCCCACACTGTCACTCTCCCCCCCACACTGTCACTCTCCCCCCCCACACTGTCCCTCTCCGCCCACACTGTCACTCTCCTCCCCCACACAGTCACTCTCCCCCCCACACTGTCACTCCCCCCCCACACTGTCACCCTCCCCCCCACACTGTCACCCTCCCCCCCACACTGTCACCCTCCCCCCCACACTGTCACTCTCCCCCCCCCCCACACTGTCACTCTCCCCCCCCACACTGTCCCTCTCCCCCCACACTGTCACTCTCCTCCCCCCCACACTGTCACTCTCCCCCCCACACTGTCACTCTCCCCCCCCACACTGTCACTCTCCCCCCCACACTGTCACTCTCCCCCCCACACTGTCACTCTCCCCCCCACACTGTCACTCTCCCCCCCTCACTGTCACTCCCTCCCCACACTGTCACTCTCCCCCCCCCACACTGTCCCTCTCCCCCCACACTGTCGCTCTCCTCCCCCCCGCACTGTCTTTCTCCCCCCCCCCCACACTGACACTCTCCTCCCCCCCGACACTGTCTCTCTCCCACACTTGCCCACCCACCAGCTCGCTTCCTCCCCATCTGTCGCTCTATCCACCCCGTCTCTTTCCACCCCCACCCCATCTCTCCCTCACGCACACACACACACACACACTCACACAGTTGCAAGTAATTTTCACACACTAAATGTGTAACTGAAACCTCATTAAGACAGGAGTAGGAGCGGTGAGGTTTGTAGTTTGTGTGAGTGTATGGTGAGTGGCTGTTTTAGTTGTGACCAGGACAGAAAGCAGTGTCACACCATGTCCTCTGCATCCTCATTATTCCTTCAAATTAACTGTGATTGGCTGGGAGTGGTACATTCCGTCCACGGCTCGCTCACTCGGGCCCTGACCTTCCTCCCCTGTAGGAAGTGTCCTTCAGCGAGACATACGACTGGGTGTTAGCTACAATTTGAACCTGAGAGCTTTGCAGTGAGCACCCGCTGTCTGCCTCAACTGGGGAGGCTATTTGACCTTTATTTAGCTGTTGTCTCTCAGTCTCACCTCGATCCTCTTCTATCCTTCAGGCATTGTTGACCTTAGTTGCCACAGGTGATGACTGTCCACCGATCATCCACATACTAACGTTTGTGAGGGAGTTGCCTAATTGACTTGCATTGCCGGGCTATTTAACCACGTGATGTCTCCCACGTGAGCTCCAAATTTGTCCTCAGTTGACGACCCCCTCTAACCCCCTTGCCCTGCCACACTAGCCCAAGAACATTACAGCCAAAAAAGACACAACTATTGCCCCAGATATGATAAGCTGTCCGTTCTCTCCATTTTTATATTGCTGTCCGAATTGGCCCAGCAAGCGACTCTCAAACTGCTGTAGAGGTTTCAAGCAGGATACGCCTTCACATCTTACAGGCCACTGTTTTCAAATTAGGGGTCGCTCTTCTAGGACGGAGATGAGAAATCTCTTTCCCTGAGGGTGGTGTGACTTTGGAATGCTCTGCTTCGGAATGTGGTGGAAAAGTGAGGTGTCTAAATATGTTTGAGGCAGAGGTAGATAGATTCCTGTTGGACAAGGGAAACAAACGTTATCGGGGTAGGTGGGAACATCAAACTCAAAACTCCAAGATCAGCCATGATCTTGTTGAATGGTACAGCAGGCTCGAAGGGACGAATGGCCAACCCCTGCTCCTATTTTGTATGTTTGTTGAGGGGCAGCTAGAAGTAGTTGATTAAAGGTCAGCCTTGCCAGTGACGGCCACATCTTTGAAAAAGAAACCTGGGGCATTTTGATCTTAAATGGGTCAAATCCGGGGCAGCACTGTGGCGCAGTGGGTTAGCCCTGCTGCCTCACAGTGCCAAAGTCCCAGGTGCGATCCCGGCTCTGGGTCACTGTCCGTGTGGAGTTTGCACATTCTCCCCGTGTTTGCGTGGGTTTCGCCCCACAACCCAAAGATGTGCAAGGTAGGTGGATTGAACACGCCAAATTGCCCCTTAATTGGAAAAAATTAATTGGGTACTCTAAAATGTTTTTAAAAAAATGTTTTTAATGGGTCAATTCCTAAATGACTAATACACATCACTGAGATTATTGTCAAGGATTGGAGAGGTTCGCTGTGGGGAGGATGGGGAACAACGATGTTGTTGAACTTAATGGAAGGGGTTTGTGAGCTTTGGTAGCAGATGGAACTGATCCGATGGGCAGAATCCTCCTCCGTTCACAGTACTAATCCAACTGACGCTGACCAACTGGGATAGACATTCCTGAAAGCCGGAAGGTGACTTCTCAATCCCCCTCTGTAGCTTTGTTTATTGCAATTACCAAAAACAAAACATGTCCTGGCTTCAGGAAACAAGCCGGCCGATGGGTAATTGGGATCACTCGGAGGTCGGAGAAGAAACTCTTTCGACTCTGGAAAGCCACAGAATTTAAAGGATTAAAAAAAAGGTGATTATTATTTTTGCAATGTCACAATGATGCTCGTGGGATCTTGCTGTGCGCAAATTGGCGTTTGCATTTTGCCACATTACAACCACATTTTAAAAGTACTTTGTTGGCTGTCAAGCACCTCGGGACATCCTGGGGTTGTGAAAGGCGCTATAGGAATGCAAATCCTTTTTCGGTACTCTCTGCAAAATGAGAAAAAGGTTTGCATTTATAAAGCACCTTTCCTGGCTTCAGGGCATCTGAAAGTGCTTTGCAGTCACTATGACAATGGAGGAAATGTGATAACCTATTTGCGCACAGCAAGCTTCCATAAAAAGCAATATGATAATGATCTGATGATCTGTTCCAGTGATTTTTATAGAGGGATAAGTATTGCCCAAGGCACTGCAGACAACTCCTCTGCTGTACTTTAAAATAGCGCCATGGGATCTTTCACATACGCCCGAGAGGGCCAAGAGGGTCTTTGTTTAATGTCTCATTTGAAAGTCAGCACCTCAGACGGTGCTGCACTGCCTCAGTACTGCACTGGGATGGCAGGTTGGATTTTGTTTCTTGTGTGTCTGTTCAAGCCTTTGGAGTGGAATTTGAACCCACGACCTTCTGACTTGGGCGAGATTGATACCAACTGTGCCACTGCTGAAGTGCCACAGGATATTTTTCTGCATTCAAGGTGCTATATAAATGCAAGTTGTTCCACACAGTGAAAGCCCACGGTGATATTAATAGAGGATGCCGGATACAGCAATGACTCCTTAAGCTACCCAATGACAGGTAATGTCTGATAATGTGCCATTTGGTGTGGCACTGAGGCACAGTGGCTGGGAGGTCCTGGGTACCCTGCCTGATCTATGCTGGGTTATTTGATCTTTGCAGAAGCTGTCTAGGAGAGTGGATGTTATAATTGAGTGTAACTGGCGGCACGGTGGCGCGGTGGGTTAGCCCTGCAGCCTCAGGGCGCCGAGGTCCCAGGTTCGATCCCGGTCCTGGGTCACTGTTCATGTGGAGTTTGCACATTCTCCCCGTGTTTGCGTGGGTTTCGCCCCCACAACCCAAAGATGTGCAGGCGGATTGGCCACACTCAGTAGCCCCTTAATTGGAAAAAATGAATTGGGCACTCTTAAATTTAAAAGTAAATAAAGAAATAAATAATTGCGTGTAACAAAGAGTGTGGCCCCAATATCAGGCAGGGCATTGTTCTTGATCACGGTCCAGTGACTACTGCTGGAAAGGGCTGCATGTGCATTGACAAGGTAGGACCTTGATCCTGACCCCATTTAACTGGTCCTCTTGTCTCTTCCCGAGCTCCAGAGGGCAGTCATCATACTGCTACCTCAACTGAGATCGGCTATTGCGTATGGGACCAGCTGGCATACGTCAGGCGATGGTTAATATTTTTTTTCTTTAAAAAAAAATTTAGAGTACCCAATTCATTTTTTCCAATTAAGGGGCAATTTAGTGTGGCCAATCCACCTACCCTGCACATCTTTTGGGCTGTGGGGGCAAAACCCATACAAACATGGGGAGAATGTGCAACTCCACACGGACAGTGACCCAGAGCCGGGATTGAACCTGGGACCTCAAGGCAATGGTTAATATTAACCAGCCAATTACTGATGAAGTCGTGTGAAGAAAAGACATCTCCCCCTCCATCCCCACCACCCGATTCCTCGGGAGTTCGGACCTTATCCTGTGGCCTTTATAGGGTCTGGGGTGAACCATGTTGCAGCTTGAGGTGGAGGAGAAAATCGTCGGCTTTCTTCCACCTCAGGGGTCCAAGAAAATGTAATTAGCAAGAGTGCCGCTTGCTTGCATTCCCTCACAGAGTCATCTGTTGGCAGCTGTATGTGGAACACTTCACTCCCTTTCCTCCTGATACTGAGTGCACGAGTAGGAGTTCATCTGTCAGCTCCTTACAGGACAGAGAGGAAACGATAGGCCTCGAGGAACACAAATATCTAGTCACCATGGTGACTGAGGAGGAGACGGTTCAGTTCAGGATAGTCCGTGCCCTGTAGCGACTAGAAAAACATGCAATTGGTCCATTCTTGTAACTGTAGGTTGTGCCAAGGAGGTTTATCAAGACTGTTAACCCTCTCCGGCCCTGAGACTAGTTTCTCCTTTTTTTCTTGTTTGTATGAGTGCAATATGAGGTTAGTAACGGTGGCTTATAGGCACCACGCACGACCACTAAAACTACTCTCCAATATCTTCATGGTGCCGGGACCTTCAGCTGTCGATGGACAATATAAATGGGGACTCGGCTCTCTGGCAAACCCAGACTTAATGCAGCACACGGTGAGTAGAGTAGACTGAAGCCTCAGCATGAAGGCCGTGAAGTGCTCAGGGAGCTAATATGGGGGATGTGAGTCAATGATAATTTTTGTTTTACTTGCAACTGCATCTGGTCAATCTAATTTTTAGTTGCATGGTTTGTGCTCTCTGGATAAGGGGTTAAACGGGCTCCTGTAAACTAACAGACAGAGTGGGAGAAATCAGTACCGTGATGGTGCTTATATATTCAGCAACGGTAAATCCCTGTCTGATCCCATTGCATTTATTTACTCCACTTTATTTGTCTCATTAATATCACTAGGCACAATGGGTAGTGCCCCTAACCCTGGACCAGAAGCTCCGGGTTTGGGTCCCAACTCCAGGACTTATTGGCCACGGAAGGAGCATTCATAAAGCAGTTCACCGGCATGCGAATCGTTCCTCACTTCCCCACTATTCCTCAAAGGTTAAAAAACAGTGTGTTGGGGTGAAGATATGCTAAAAAAATTATTATCACTTCACTTCCGAATGACGTTTAATGTATAATTCTTGATTAGTAGTAAATCATGGTGAGATCTGCTACCTGTGCATTGGTACTGAATGCTCGTCAGGCTAGGGATTTTCCCATTTTATAGGCTTGAGGCTTTTTGAATCCGAACATCCTTTTTACGGATACAAGATGGAGTAGCCAGGTGCCATAGAACGATACGTAAAAGCTTAATGGTAATTTGGGGATATATATTAATTAACAGGTAGTTGGCATGGAACTATAGACAACGTGAGATACTGGTATGGGATTACATAAGATTCATGAGCAATTCACATGATAACAGTAGGTAAAGGTTATATTGATAAAAATTAACAAGTGATACTGTGATTTAGCTATTCAGCAGTTGGCATGGGATTACATAGAAAATACTAGGGGCGGGATTCTCCGATTATGGGGTTAAGTGTTGACGCCTTCATAAACGGTAGAGCATTTTACGATGGCGTCATTTGGCCCCTAGGAGGAGCGATCCTGCACCGCACAGGTGGCCAGCACAGCACTGGAGCGCTTCACGCAGCTTCAGCTGCCGATACGGGCGCCGGAGCGGGTTCACGCATGCGCGTGGGTTGCCTTCTCCGTGCCGGCTCCCGGGCAACATGGCGGAGCCCTACAGGGGCCTGGCGCGGAGGAACATAGGGCCCCCCCCCCGCCCCCCCAGGATAAGCTCGTCCACCGATCGGTATGTCCCGATCGTGGGCCTGGCCACTGTGGAGGCCCCCCCCGGAGTCGGACCCCCTCCCCCACACCAGGACGGCCCCCGCAGCATGAACGCTGAGGACCCGCTGGGTAGGACCACAAGCGAACAACACTGGCGAGACTCGCCGTGCTTTCGGCCCGTTGAGTGTGGAGAATCGGCGGAGGGGGGGGGGGGGGGGGGGGTGGCGTTGAGTGGCCCCTGACCGACCGCGCCGGCGCCATTGGCGCTGCTTCTCTGGTCGTCGGGGTCGGAGAATCCCACCCTGGGTTTATCTAAAAGGTGACTGAGTGCCTTTCCCATTCCTGCATGTCCAAAACACCTTCAAGCTATGAATTACTTTTGAAGTGCAGGTAACTTGGAAAAGAGACAGATGATTTGCACACAGGGAGGTCTCCTAAAACAGAGAATGAGATGACAGAGCAGTCAATCTACTTTTGGTGGGGTTTGGTCAGGGCAGAATACTGGTTAGGTCATGGAATGGGCTGATTGGGGAGTTAGCTGGTACACGGGGACTGATTGGGGAGTTAGCTGGTACACGGGGACTGATTGGGGAGTTAGCTGGGACATGGGGACTGATTGGGGAGTTAGCTGGGACATGGGGACTGATTGGGGAAGGTAACTGGGACATGGGGACTGATTGGGGAGTTAGCTGGGACACGGGGACTGATTGGGGAGGGTAGCTGGGACATGGGGACTGATTGGGGAGTTAGCTGGGACATGGGGACTGATTGGGGAAGGTAACTGGGACATGGGGACTGATTGGGGAAGGTAACTGGGACACGGGGACTGATTGGGGAGGGTAGCTGGGACACGGGGATTGATTGGGGAAGGTAACTGGGACATGGGGACTGATTGGGGAGTTAGCTGGGACACGGGGACTGATTGAGGAGTTAGCTGGGACATGGGGACTGATTGGGGGAGGGTAGCTGGGACACGGGGACTGATTGGGGAGTTAGCTGGGACATGGGGACTGATTGGGGAGTTAGCTGGGACATGGGGACTGATTGGGGAGTTAGCTGGGACATGGGGACTGATTGGGGAAGGTAACTGGGACATGGGGACTGATTGGGGAGTTAGCTGGGACATGGGGACTGATTGGGGAGGGTAGCTGGGACACGGGGACTGATTGGGGAGTTAGCTGGGACATGGGGACTGATTGGGGAGTTAGCTGGGACACGGGGACTGATTGGGGAGTTAGCTGGGACACGGGGATTGATTGGGGAGGGTAGCTGGGACACGGGGACTGATTGGGGAGGGTAGCTGGGACACGGGGATTGATTGGGGAGTTAGCTGGGACACGGGGACTGATTGGGGAGTTAGCTGGGACACGGGGACTGATTTGGGAGTTAGCTGGGACACGGGGACTGATTGGGAAGTTAGCTGGGACACGGGGACTGATTGGGGAGTTAACTGGAACACGGGGACTGATTGGGGAGTTAGCTGGGACACGGGGACTGATTGGGGAGGGTAGCTGGGACACGGGGACTGATTGCGGAGTTAGCTGGGACATGGGGACTGATTGGGGAAGGTAACTGGGACATGGGGACTGATTGGGGAGTTAGCTGGGACATGGGGACTGATTGGGGAGGGTAGCTGGGACATGGGGACTGATTGGGGAGTTAGCTGGAACATGGGGACTGATTGGGGAGTTAGCTGGGACATGGGGACTGATTGGGGAGGGTAGCTGGGACATGGGGACTGATTGGGGGGTTAGCTGGGACACGGGGACTGATTGGGGAGGGTAGCTGGGACACGGGGACTGATTGGGGAGGGTAACTGGGACACGAGGACTGATTGGGGGAGGGTAGCTGGGACATGGGGACTGATTGGGAGGGTAGCTGGGACACGGTGACTGATTGGGGAGGGTAGCTGGGACATGGGGACTGATTGGGGAGTTAGCTGGGACACGGGGACTGATTGGGGAGGGTAACTGGGACACGGGGACTGATTGGGGAGGGTAACTGGGACACGGGGACTGATTGGGGAGTTAGCTGGGACACGGGGACTGATTGGGGAGGGTAGCTGGGACACGGGGACTGATTGCGGAGTTAGCTGGGACACGGGGACTGATTAGGGAGGGTAGCTGGGACACGGGGATTGATTGGGGAGGGTAGCTGGGATACGGGGACTGATTGGGGAGTTAGCTGGGACACGGGGACTGATTGGGGAGTTAGCTGGGACACGGGGACTGATTGGGGAGTTAACTGGAACACGGGGACTGATTGGGGAGGGTAGCTGGGACACGGGGACTGATTGGGGAGTTAGCTGGGACATGGGGACTGATTGGGGGAGGGTAACTGGGACACGGGGACTGATTGGGGAGGGTAGCTGGAACACGGGGACTGATTGGGGAGTTAGCTGGGACATGGGGACTGATTGGGGAGGGTAGCTGGAACACGGGGACTGATTGGGGAGTTAGCTGGGACATGGGGACTGATTGCGGAGTTAGCTGGGACATGGGGACTGATTGGGGGAGGGTAGCTGGGACATGGGGACTGATTGGGGGAGGGTAGCTGGAACACGGGTCTGATTGGGGAGTTAGCTGGGACATGGGGACTGATTGGGGAGTTAGCTGGGACACGGGGACTGATTGGGGAGTTAGCTGGGACACGGGGACTGATTGGGGAGGGTAGCTGGGACACGGGGACTGATTGGGGAGTTAGCTGGGACATGGGGACTGATTGGGGAGGGTAGCTGGAACACGGGGACTGATTGGGGAGTTAGCTGGGACATGGGGACTGATTGGGGAGGTAGCTGGGACACGGGGACTGATTGGGGAGTTAGCTGGGACATGGGGACTGTTTGGGGAGTTAGCTGGGACATGGGGACTGTTTGGGGAGTTAGCTGGGACACGGGGATTGATTGGGGAGGGTAGCTGGGACACGGGGACTGATTGGGGAGTTAGCTGGTACACGGGGACTGATTGGGGAGTTAGCTGGGACATGGGGACTGATTGGGGAGTTAGCTGGGACACGGGGACTGATTGGGGAGTTAGCTGGGACACGGGGACTGATTGGGGGAGGGTAGCTGGGACATGGGGACTGATTGGGGAGTTAGCTGGGACACGGGGACTGATTGGGGAGTTAGCTGGGACATGGGGACTGATTGGGGAGTTAGCTGGGACACGGGGACTGATTGGGGAGTTAGCTGGGACATGGGGATTGATTGGGGAGTTAGCTGGGACACGGGGACTGATTGGGGAGGGTAGCTGGGACACGGGGACTGATTGGGGAGGGTAGCTGGGACACGGGGACTGATTGGGGAGTTAGCTGGGACATGGGGACTGATTGGGGAGTTAGCTGGGACATGGGGATTGATTGGGGAAGGTAACTGGGACATGGGGATTGAATGGGGAGTTAGCTGGGACACGGGGACTGATTGGGGAGGGTAGCTGGGACACGGGGACTGATTGGGGAGGGTAGCTGGGACACGGGGACTGATTGGGGAGTTAGCTGGGACACGGGGACTGATTGGGGAGTTAGCTGGGACACGGGGACTGATTGGGGGAGGGTAGCTGGGACACGGGGACTGATTGGGGAGTTAGCTGGTACACGGGGACTGATTGGGGAGTTAGCTGGGACATGGGGATTGATTGGGGAAAGTAACTGGGACATGGGGATTGAATGGGGAGTTAGCTGGGACACGGGGACTGATTGGGGAGTTAGCTGGGATACGGGGACTGATTGGGGAGGGTAGCTGGGACACGGGGACTGATTGGGGAGGGTAGATGGGAAACGGGGACTGATTGGGGAGTTAGCTGGGACATGGGGACTGATTGCGGAGTTAGCTGGGACATGGGGACTGATTGGGGGAGGGTAGCTGGGACATGGGGACTGATTGGGGGAGGGTAGCTGGAACACGGGGACTGATTGGGGAGTTAGCTGGGACATGGGGACTGATTGGGGAGTTAGCTGGGACACGGGGACTGATTGGGGAGTTAGCTGGGACACGGGGACTGATTGGGGAGGGTAGCTGGGACACGGGGACTGATTGGGGAGTTAGCTGGGACATGGGGACTGATTGGGGAGGGTAGCTGGAACACGGGGACTGATTGGGGAGTTAGCTGGGACATGGGGACTGATTGGGGAGGCAGCTGGGACACGGGGACTGATTGGGGAGTTAGCTGGGACATGGGGACTGTTTGGGGAGTTAGCTGGGACATGGGGACTGTTTGGGGAGTTAGCTGGGACACGGGGATTGATTGGGGAGGGTAGCTGGGACACGGGGACTGATTGGGGAGTTAGCTGGTACACGGGGACTGATTGGGGAGTTAGCTGGGACATGGGGACTGATTGGGGAGTTAGCTGGGACACGGGGACTGATTGGGGAGTTAGCTGGGACACAGGGACTGATTGGGGGAGGCTAGCTGGGACATGGGGACTGATTGGGGAGTTAGCTGGGACACGGGGACTGATTGGGGAGTTAGCTGGGACATGGGGACTGATTGGGGAGTTAGCTGGGACACGGGGACTGATTGGGGAGTTAGCTGGGACATGGGGATTGATTGGGGAGTTAGCTGGGACACGGGGACTGATTGGGGAGGGTAGCTGGGACACGGGGACTGATTGGGGAGGGTAGCTGGGACACGGGGACTGATTGGGGAGTTAGCTGGGACATGGGGACTGATTGGGGAGTTAGCTGGGACATGGGGATTAATTGGGGAAGGTAACTGGGACATGGGGATTGAATGGGGAGTTAGCTGGGACACGGGGACTGATTGGGGAGGGTAGCTGGGACACGGGGACTGATTGGGGAGGGTAGCTGGGACACGGGGACTGATTGGGGAGTTAGCTGGGACACGGGGACTGATTGGGGAGTTAGCTGGGACACGGGGACTGATTGGGGGAGGGTAGCTGGGACACGGGGACTGATTGGGGAGTTAGCTGGTACACGGGGACTGATTGGGGAGTTAGCTGGGACATGGGGATTGATTGGGGAAAGTAACTGGGACATGGGGATTGAATGGGGAGTTAGCTGGGACACGGGGACTGATTGGGGAGTTAGCTGGGATACGGGGACTGATTGGGGAGGGTAGCTGGGACACGGGGACTGATTGGGGAGGGTAGATGGGAAACGGGGACTGATTGGGGAGTTAGCTGGGACATGGGGACTAATTTGGGAGTTAGCTGGGACACGGGGACTGATTGGGGAGTTAGCTGGGACACGGGGACTGATTGGGGAGTTAGTTGGGACATGGGGTCTGATTGGGGGAGGGTAGCTGGGACATGGGGACTGATCGGGAGAGGGTAGTTGGGATACGGGGACTGATTGGGGAGCGTAGCTGGGACACGGGGACTGATTGGAGAGTTAGTGGGACATGGGGACTGATTGGGGAGTTCGCTGGGACACGTGGACTGATCGGGGAGGGTAGATGGGAAACGGGGACTGATTGGGGAGTTAGCTGGGACATGGGGGCCTGATTGGGTTAGGGTAGCTGGGACATGGGGCTTGATTGGGGGAGGGTGGCTGCGATATGGGGCCTGATTGGGAGGGTGGCTTGGACATGGAGGCGTGATTGGGGAGGGTCGCTACGATATGGGGCCTGATCGGGGAGGGTAGCTGGGACTTGTGGACTGATTGGGAAGGGTAGCTGGGACACGGGGACTGATTTGGGGAGTTAGCTGGGACATGGGGACTGATCGGGGAGGGTAGCTGGGACACGGGGACTGATTGGGGAGGGTAGCTGGGATACGGGGACTGATTGGGGAGGGTAGCTGGGACACGGGGACTGATTGGGGAGGGTAGCTGGGACACGGGGACTGATTGGGGAGTGTAGCTGGGACTTGGGGACTGATTGGGAAGGGTAGCTGGGACTTGGAGCTGAGTGTAGGAGGATGGCTGGGACATGGGGCGTGATTGAGGAGGGTAGTTTGAATGTGGGGGCTGATTGGGGGAGGGTAGTTGGGACATGGGGCTGATTGGAACATTGCGCAACTAATTTGGGAGATTGTTGGGGCATGGAGGGTTGATTAGGGACGTATGTTGAGACTTGGGCGGCTGATTGGTGAGGGTGGTTAGGACATTGCACCTGCAAATCCTTAGGTTCCTTCCAGCAGGCCCACTATCCTCAGATTCTGGTGCCGTGACCGGTTCTCCAGGTCTTCTATATTCCCCTTTCGGCTCGCCTGTGTCGCCACCAACCTTGCTATCTCTGTCACCAGGGTGACGATCCAGTCGCTCCGGTCTGTTGAAGCCTTTTCCAGCTCCTTAATGGTGTTCGCCTCGGCCTCTAGTTGCCTCTCGGCATTGTCAGAAACACGTTAATGGCGGCCAGTGTTTCTGTGACCACCACCTTGTCCACTGCCTTAATGTCTACCTTGATGTCCTCTTTTTTTTCATTCAAAAATAATTTTTATTAAGGTTTTCATAAAATATCAATAACAAAATGAAAAAGGAACCCAACAGGGTTAAGTACAAAACACGGTCTAGAAAAGCAACCCTCCCTACCCCCTGCCTCCTGTACATAAATAATAAATTAACATTAACACCCCGACTTAACAGAACTGGTATATACACCCCCCTGGACCCTCCAGTGTAAATAACAGAAATAAAGTAAAGTAACCCCCCCCCCCCCGAGTTGCTGCTGCCATTGACCAGTGTCTACCGTTCTGTCAGGAAGTCTAAGAACGGTTGCCACCGCCTACAGAACCCTTGTACCGACCCTCTCAAGGCGAATTTCACCCTCTCCAATTTAATAAACCCCGCCATATCGTTGATCCAGGATTCCACGCTTGGGGGCCTCGCATCCTTCCACTGAAGAAGAATCCTTCGCCGGGCTACCAGGGACGCAAAGGCCAGAATACCGGCCTCTTTCGCCTCCTGCACTCTCGGCTCCTCTGCCACCCCAAATATTGTGAGCCCCCAGCCCGGTTTGACCCTGGATCCTACCACCCTCGACACCGTCCTCGCTACGCCCTTCCAAAATTCCTCCAGCACTGGGCATGCCCAGAACGTATGGGTGTGATTTGCTGGGCTCCCTGAGCACCTAACACACCTGTCCTCACCCCAATAAACCGGCTCATCCTTGTCCCGGTCATGTGTGCCCTGTGCAGCACCTTAAACTGTATGAGGCTGAGCCTTGCGCACGAAGAGGAAGAGTTCACCCTCCCTGGGGCATCTGCCCATGTCCCTTCCTCAATCTCCTCTCCCAACTCCTCCTCCCACTTACCTTTCACCTCCACCACCGAGGCTTCCTCCCCCTCCTGCATCGCCTGGTAAGTTTCCGAGATCTTCCCCACTTCCACCCACCTCCCCGAGAGCACCCTTTCCTGTACTGTGTGTGGCAGCAGACTTGGGAATTCCGCCACCTGCCATCTGGCAAACGCCCTTACCTGTAAGTACCTGAAGGTGTTCCCCGGGGGAGCCCGTACTTCTCCTCCAGCTCACACAGGCTCGCAAAATCCCTGTCCACAAACAAGTCCCCCAACTTTCGCATCCCTGCCCTGTGCCACCCCGAAAACACTCCACCTGTTCTCCCTGGGGCGAACCGGTGGTTCCCCCGTATTGGGGTCCACGCCGAGGCCCCAACTTCCCCCCATGCCGCCTCCACTGCCCCCAGATTTTGAGGGCGGCCGCCACCACCGGGCTCGTGGTATACCTCCTCGAAGGGAGCGGCAGCGGCGCCGTAGCCAGTCCCCCCAGACTCGTACCCACACAAGACGCCGTCTCCAGCCTCTTCCATGCAGCCCCCTCCCCCTCCATCACCCACTTGCGCACCATCGTCGCATTGGCGGCCCAGTAGTACCCACAGAGGTTGGGCAGCGCCAGTGCCCCCCTATCTCTACTCCGCTCCAGGAACACCCTTCTCACCCTCGGAGCCCCTCGCGCCCACACAAACCCCATTATACTCCTGTTAACCCGCCTGAAAAAAGCCTTGGGATAAACACGGGGAGGCACTGGAACAGGAATAAAAACCTTGGGAGCACCGTCATTTTGATTGACTGCACCCTACCCGCCAAGGACAGTGGCAACGCGTCCCACCTCTTGAACTCCTCCTCCATTTGCTTCATCAGCCTTGTAAAATTAAGCCTATGCAGGGCCCCCCAGCTCCTGGCCACCTGGACCCCCAAATACCTGAAGCTCCTCTCCGCCCTTTTTAGTGGGATCTCGCCAATCCCCCTCTCCTGGTCCCCTGGGTGAACCATGAACAGCTCGGTCTTCCTCATGTTGAGCTTGTACCCCGAAAAGTCCCTGAATTCCCGCAGAATCCTCATTACCTCCGGCATTCTCCCCACCGGGTCCGCCACATATAGCAGCAGGTCATCCGCATCGAGCGACACCCTATGCTCCTCCCCACCCCGCACCAACCCCCTCCAGTTCCTTGACTCCCTCAGTGCCATAGCCAGGGTTTCAATCGCCAGTGCGCAGAGCAGGGGGGACAGGGGACACCCCTGCCTCGTCCCTCGGTGCAACCGAAAGTACTCGGACCTCCTCCTGTTTGTGGCCACACTCGCCATTGGGACCTCATACAACAGCCTAACCCACCTGACAAACCCCTCCCCAAACCCGAACCTCTTCAGCACCTCCCACAGGTACCCCCACTCTACCCTATCGAAGGCTTTCTCAGCGTCCATCGCCACCACTATCTCCGCCTCCCCCTCCCTCGCCGGCATCATGATAACGTTCAAAAGCCTCCGCACATTCGCGTTCAACTGCCTCCCCTTCACAAACCCCGTCTGGTCTTCATGGATGATCTGCGGCACACAATCATCAATCCTCGTGGCTAAGACCCTCGCCAGCACCTTGGCATCTACATTTAGCAACAAAATTGATCTGTAAGACCCACACTGTAGGGGATCCTTGTCCTGCTTCAGGATCAAGGAGATCAGTGCCCGGGACATCGTCGGGGGCAAAGCCCCCCCCTTCCTTGCCTCATTGAAGGTCCTGACTAGTAACGGGCCCAATAGGTCCATATATTTTTGATAGAATTCGACCGGGAAACCGTCCGGCCCTGGTGCCTTCCGTGCCTGCATGCTTCCTATCCCCTTTGGTCAGCTTTCCAGCCCAATCGGGGGCCCCAATCCCGCCACCAGTCCCTCTTCCATCTTTGGAAACCTCAATTGGCCCAGGAAGCGGCCCATCCCTCCCTCCTCCCATGGGAACTCGGATCGGTACAATTCCTCGTAAAAATCCCTGAAGATCCCATTGATGCCAACCCCACTCCGCACCACACTCCCTCCCCTGACCTTAACTCCCCCGATCTCCCTAGCTGCGTCCCGCTTCCGAAGCTGATGCACCAGCATCCGGCTTGCCTTTTCCCCATACTCGTAAATCGCCCCCTGGGCCTTCCCCCACTGCACCTCCGCCTTCCTGGTGGTCATCAGATCGAATTCGGCCTGGAGGCTGCGCCTCTTCCTCAACAATCCTTCCTCGGGCACCTCCGCATACCTCCTGTCTACCCTCACCATCTCCCCCACCAGCCTCTCCCTCTCCCCCCCGCTCCTTGTGGGCCCGAATGGAGATCAGCTCTCCCCTAACCACCGCCTTCTGCGCCTCCCATACCATCCCCACTCGGACCTCCCCATTGTCGTTGGTCTCCAAGTATCTCTCTATACTTCCTCGGACCTGCTCGCTCACCTCCTCATCCGCCAACAGCCCCACCTCCAAGCGCCACAACGGGCGCTGGTCCCTCTCCTGCCGCATCTCCAAGTCCACCCAATGCGGGGCGTGGTCCGAAATGGCTATTGCCGAATACTCAGTATCCTCTACTCTCACTATCAGCGCCCTACTCAAAATGAAAAAGTCAATTCGGGAATAAGCCTTATGGACATGTGAGAAGAATGAAAATTCCCTAGCCCCTGGCCTTGCAAATCTCCATGGGTCCACCCCTCCCATCTGGTCCATAAACCCCCTCAGCACTCTAGCCGCCGTCGGCTTCCTACCCGTCCTAGACCTGGAGCGATCCAATGCCGGATCCAGCACTGTGTTAAAGTCTCCCCCCATTATCAGGCCTCCCACTTCCAAGTCTGGGATCTGACCCAACATACGCCACATAAAACCCGCATCGTCCCAATTCGGGGCATACACATTGACCAGTACCATCCTCTCTCCCTGCAACTTACCACTTACCATTACGTACCTACCGCCATTATCTGCCACAATGCTCGACGCCTCGAATGACACCTTTTTTCCCACCAAGATCGCCACCCCTCGATTTTTGGCATCCAGCCCCGAATGAAACACCTGACCTACCCACCCTTTCCTCAACCTTACCTGGTCTGCCACCTTCAGGTGTGTCTCCTGGAGCATGATCACATCCGCCTTCAGCCCCTTCAGGTGTGCGAACACGTGGGCCCGCTTAACCGGCCCATTCAGTCCCCTTACATTCCAGGTTATCAGCCAGATCAGGGGGCTACCCACCCCCCTACCCCACCGACTAGCCATAACCCCTCCTCGGCCAGCCACGCGCCCGCACCGCACACCTGTCCCGTTCCCCACGGCGGCATACCCCCGTCTCAACCCCCCCCCCCACTCACTCCAGCTCCCCCTTGACCTTAGCAGCAGCAACTCGATTCCCCCCCACCCCGGCTAGGACCCATCCTAGCTGATTTACTCCCCCCATTGCACTTCCGCAAGTCAGCTGACTCCTGCTGACCCCGGCCACACCCACCTCTCCTTCGACTCCTCCCCTTGTGTGACACACTCTCTTCTCCTGTTCCCCATCCATAGGCTCTCCCCCTCCCCCTTCCATTCTAAGTGCGGGAAACAACCCTCGCTTCCCCGCCACGGCCCCGCCCCCTCCAGTCTTCTGCGCGGGAAAAAAGCCGCGCATTCCACCTACCCGGCCCCGCCACCTCTAACGCAGCTCCTTTTACAGGCCCAGTCCCCTCACCCCCGACTCGGGCCTTCCCCTCCCCTGCGGGGCCCCATCTCACCGCCGGCCACCACCCCTGTTCCGTTTACCAACCCCCCTCCAAGAGCCCCCCCCACCAAGCCAACCAAAACAGTGCCCAACCCGCCCCAACCACCCTCACCGACCCGAAAGAGAAAAACACAGAGAAAAAGAAACCAGGAGCAAAGCAAAGGCCCCCCCTCAAAAAAAAACCATATCAATCGCAGTCCCCAAACGCCCATCCCGACCCTCAATCTGTGTCCAACATCTTGGCCTGGACAAAGGATCACGCCTCCTCCGGAGACTCAAAGTAATGGTGCCGGTCCCTGTAGGTGACCCACAGACGCGCTGGCTGCAACATGCCAAACTTCACCCCCTTCCTGTGCAGCACCGCCTTCGCTCGATTGTACCCGGCCCTCCTCTTCGTCACCTCCTCACTCCAGTCCTGGTATATTCGAACCTCCGCGTTCTCCCACCTGCTGCTCCTCTCTTTCTTGGCCCACCTGAGTATGCACTCCTGACCAGTGAACCGATGAAACTGCACCAACAACGCCCGCGGAGGCTCGTTAGCCTTGGGCCTCCTCGCCAGCACTCTATGGGCCCCTTCCAGCTGCAGGGGCCCCTGGAAGGACCCCGCTCCCATCAGCGAGTTTAACATGGTGACCACATAGGCCCCCACGTCCGGCCCCTCCAGCCCCTCCGGGAGGCCCAGAATCCGCAGATTCTTCCGCCTCGACCGATTCTCCATCTCCTCGAACCGCTCCTGCCATTTCTTGTGGAGCGCCTCGTGCGCCTCCACCTTTACCGCCAGGCCTAAGATCTCGTCCTCGTTGTCGGAGATCTGTTGTCGAGCCTCTCGGATCGCCATCCCCTGGGCCGTCTGTGTCTCCAGCAGCTTATCAATAGAAGCCTTCATCGGCTCTAGCAGGTCCGCTTTAATCTCTCTGAAGCAGTGCTGGATACCGTCCTGCTGCTCCTTCGCCCACTGCATCCACGCTGCCTGGAACCTCTTCCATCCGCCCTCCGGCAAGGGGCAGCTCCATGTGTGGCTCGTTGGCACCTCTCTTTTGGGTCTGGCCAGAGTTTTTTCGCCTCGTTCGATTCTCCTGGCTTCTGTTGCTTTTTGCCTCTTTGACCTCTGGAGCAGCTCTTTGTATTTTGATTGGAGAGGATGAGGGATGCTTTCTTCCCAGTTCTAGCGGGCTATTTTTAACTAAAAGTACCTAAATTCGAATTCTTAGGAGAGTCACCTTTTGTGCGTCCGCTCAGCACCCCCCTGTCACCGGAAGTCATTAATTTACAAATATAACCTGCATACCAACGGCAGAGCACCTTTGATTTTTTTTTTAAGCACAGTTGGTACACTGCCAATTTATGTTACACTTGTCTCTACTTCTACCTGTGTCGTCTCTGATGTCATGTGTGGCCTTGTCCCTCCTTATCATTATAATCTTCCCCAGGCCTATAGCCTATAACTACCTGAGATCTCTGTGCTCCTCCAATTCTGGACGTGTACATCACTGGGTTCCTTTGCCCTACTACTGGTGGTTGTACCTTCAGCTGTCTAGGTTCCAAGTTCCAAGTCCCCCCCTAAACCTCTGCACCTCATTATGCTCTGCATAAAACCTACCTCTTTGTCTGAACGTCCCTTTGGTCCAGGATACATTTTTGTCTGATAAAGCCCCTGGGAAGCACCTTTGGATGTTTTGCTGTATTATAAGTGCTCTTTTGAACATTTACCGAAGAGTCCAATTTACTTATTAACCTACTTCAAGGTCAGTAAATTCCAATATTTTATTTTTTAAATACTGCCAAGTGTTTTATTTTAAGAAAAAGAAAATCGCCCATCTATTTCAATTGTATGTCTCTCTCTTTCTCTCCCAAAGGTTCACTCAGCTCCCTGCGCATAAACAAGTTTCCATTCAGCCTTGACTCATTAATTATTTTCCACGGCTCCGATCAACGGGATTGCAGAGCGACCGATCACGGTGTGTCTGAAGAGAAACCTTCCTTTCTCAAAGAAAAGTAGTGTCGGCCATGGCTCACTGGGTAACACTGGTGGGTTGACACTGCACTCCAGAGATTGGAGCCCAAAATATAGGCTGACATTCCAGTGCGGCACGGTAGCACTGTGGTTAGCCCTGCTGCTTCACAGCTCCAGGGTCCCAGGTTCGATTCCCGGCTTGGGTCACTGTCTATGCAGAGTTTGCACGTTCTCCCCGTGACTGCTCCGGGTGCTCCGGTTTCCTCCCACAGTCCAAAGACGTGCAGGTTAGGTGGATTGGCCATGCTAAATTGCCCTTAGTGTCCAAAAAGTTTGAGTTGGGTTACTGAGTTACGGGGATAGGGTGGAGGTGTGGGCTTAGGTGGGTGCTCTTTCCAAGGGCCAGTATAGACTCGATGAGCCGAATGGCCTTCTTCTGCACTGTAAATTCTATGCTTCACTGCTGGAAGGACTGGGGCTGTCTTTCCGATGTGGTATTAAACAGGCATCTTGGACGTGAGAAATCTTGTGACCCTTATCGAGAGCAAAGTAGCGAATGTTCATTCCCCAAACCAGCATTGTTAAAAAAATGATTATCTGCTCATTATCAGATTATTTATTGTTTGTGAGAGCTGCTCTACACAAATTGGCTGTTGTTTTTGCTGCATGGCAGCACCTGACTACACTTGCTCAGCTGTGAATTGCTTATTGGGACATCTTGCAAGGCGAAGGTTTTTTATTCCCTCCCCTCCCCACCATTGTCGGTGTCTGTGTTGTGAGGTCGGAGTGCGACTGCGCTTTCTTCCGTGTGAAGCCAAAGTCGACACATCCAGGCAGCGGGCTTCAGTCCAAAAGAGCAGGACTCGACAGTCTTGACCCTGTCAACTGCTTAACCTTCAACCCCATGCTTGCTCACCCATATCACTGGGCAGGAGTGGCTGGCTTGCTTTTCCTTTTGAACACAAAGCTCGCTGGGGTCTGGCAGTTAGGTTTGTTTACTCAGCCCGTGAGAGGAGCCTGCCCCATCTGTTTCCTCCAGAGGCCCAGAGGTCAAGGCTGGCCGAACAGGGCATGTAACCCCATGCTGTGTAAATCACAGGCGAAGGAGCCTCATGGGGTTATGCTGCACTGCTCCCAGGCTGTGAGGAAAAAACATGCCTCTCCTTCCCACTCTGCTTCCAGTTTCTTATCTCTTCCGAAATGGAGAAAGGAGCTTCCTTTTTGCCTTGCAGCTGCCTTGCAGCTTCTTTTTAAAACATTCTTTCATTGGGATGTGGGCGTCGCTGGCAATGCCAGCATTTGTTACCCACCCCTAATTTCCCTTGAGCTGAGTGGCTCGCCGGGCCACTCTTCAGGGAGCGGTTGAGAGGCGACCACATTTTGTGGATCTGGAGTCACGTGTAGGCCAGACCAGGTAAGGACGGCAAATTTCCTTCCCTGAAGGACATTAGTGAACCAGATGGGATTTATGACAACTGGCGGTAGTTTCACAGTCACCATTGCCTATGCTACTTTACAATTTCAAATTTAAAAAAAAATTAATTGAATTCGGATTCAATGGTGTCACCAGAGCATTAGCTTGGGCCTCTGATTTATCAATCCATTGACTACACCACCATGACTTTGTATTTTATAAAGAGACAATCTTGCATTTGAAGAGCACCCTTCACACCCTCGCGGCGTCCCAAAGCTGAATTACTTTTGAAGGGTAGCACTGCTGTAATATGGAAAATGTAGCAGCCAGTTTTCATACAAACTTTGATGCTTTGATGGCCAGACAATCTGCTTTTTCTGGGTGATATTCGGTTAGAGCCAGGACACTCTCCTCTTCTCCAAATGTGCCATAAGATCCCATGCGTCCACCTGGTGGGAAGTGTGGGAGTATGGGCGACGGGTGTGGGAGGAGGAAGAGTGGACCTCTGTTTAACATTTTCTCCAATCGATGGCGCCTTTTAACAATTCAGGAGCACCCACCTGAATAATGAGCTCAAGTTGGGAGTGAGGCAAAGCTGACACCTTTCAAAGGAAATCTTTGCACAATCAGGCAGGATAATAGAGACCAGGGGTCTTAAATACCTGGTGAAGAAGCAACAGTTGGAGCAGGAATCAGGAGGAATTCTGTGCTAAGGGTGAGAAATGTCTGAGTCAGCTCTTGGGAGAGACGCAGACTTCAGAGGCTTTCCGTACACAAACTGGTTTGAGATTTGTGTTTGAGGGCGGCACGGTGGTGCATGGTTAGCACTGCTGCCTCATGGCGCCGAGGACCTGGGTTCAATCCCGGCCCCAGAGGTCACTGTGGAGTTAGAGCATTCTCCCTGTATCTGCGTGGGTCTCACCCCCACAACCCAAAGATGTGCAGGGTAGGTGGATTGGACACACTAAATTATCCCTTATTTGGAAATTTTAAAAAAGAGATTGTGTTTGATCCTATGTGAGTTTGCCGGTTAGTGAATGGCATGGCAACGTGAACGTAAATTTATGTGGTCAAGAAGGCACGGTTTAAAACCAAAGCTCTTGTCATCCCGGCCTTCCAACCAGTTCCCTTACGGGTTGCAGTTAATGAGTCATGCCCAATTTGCATGTTGAACAAGGGCTCACACTGTTAAAACTGTTTTTTATAAATGATGGACCGGGAGAGGAAGATAACTGTGAGCACCAGCCTGGATTATGACTGCAATGGGGCCTGAATCCATGATCTCCTGACCCAGAGGTGAAAGTGCACCCCCCCCCGCTGCGTCATGGTTAAGTGAGCAGTGGTGGGTCAGCTGCTGGACATTCAACTGAACGCTTCCAGCCCCATGAGAACAGGCTGAGCTTCCAAGTTTGGAGCTAATGTCAGCAATGGCTCAATGGGGAGCGCACTCACCTGTGTCTGAAACTTATCAGATCAAGCCTCACAGTCCAAAGATGTGCAGATTAGGTGGATTGGCCATGCTAAAATTGTCCCTTGAAGTACAGGCTAGGTGGGGTTATGGGTGTACGTGGATAAGGCCTTGTTGGAATGGGCTTAGATAGGGTACTCTATCAAAGCATTGGTGCAGACCTGATGGGCTGAATGGCCTCATTTTGCACTGTAGGGATTCTATGGAAAGTTAAGCTCAAAAAACCTGGTTAAGGTTCCAGTGTGGTACCTGAGGGAGTGCTGCACTGTCGGGTGCCATCTTTCAGATGCGACATTAAATCGAGGCCTCTTCCATCTGCTCTCTCGCTTTAATGCAAAAGACCCCACAGACCATTTGGAGGAAGAGTGGTGGATTTGTCCCAGGTGCACTGACCCATATTGATCCTCACCCAACAGCACGAAAACAGATGATCATCACATTGGGATTTTTGGGAGCTCGCTGTGCACATATTGGCATGTGCCTTTGCTGCATTGCAGCTATGACTACACAGAACCATAGAATCCCTACAGTGTATAAGGATGCCATTCAGCCCATCGAGTCTGCACCGACCCTCTGAAAGAGCTCCCACCGGTTATGCGCTATCCCCATAACCCTCCATAACCTGAAGATCTTTGGACGCGAAGGGGCAATTTAGCACGGCGAGTCCACCTAACCCGCACATCTTTGGACTGTGGGAGGAAACATGGTAGCACAGTGGTTAGCTCTGTTGCTTCACGGTGCCAGGGTCCCAGGATCTATTCCCGGATTTGGTCACTGTCTGTGCGGAGTCTGAAACTTCTCCCCATGCCTGCGTGGGTTTCCTCCGGCCGCTCCAGTTTCCTCCCACAACTCCCGAAAGACATGTTTGTTAGGTGAATTGGACATTCTGAATTTTCCCTCTGTGTACCCAAACAGGCGGCGGAGTGTGGCGACTAGGGGCTTTACACAGTAACCTCATTGCAGTGTTAATATAAACCTACTTGTGACACTAATAAAGATTATTATTCAAAACCGGAGCACCCGGAGGAAACCCACGCAGACATGGGGAGAACATGCAAACTCCACACAGACAGTCACCCAAGGCCATAATTGAACCTGGGTCCTTGGCGCTGCGAGGCAGCAGTGCTAACCACTGTGCCACAACATCAGAAGTATTTCATTGGCTGTAACGTGCTTTGGGACATCCTGAGATTTTGAGAGACATTGGGTGGGATCCTCCGTCCCGCCAGCCTTGTTTTCTTGCGCTGTGCGCCCCCGCCGGCAGCGGGATTCTCTGTCCCACAGCCGGCAGATGGGGTTTCCCACTGTGGGCCACCCCACGTCATCTGGAAACGTGTGGGCATGGGTGCAGCGGAATGGAGGATGTCGCCAATGGAGAATCCTGCAGATTATGTGCTATTTATTTCTATATGATGTTTCCATGCAGTGACCCCCAGATATCTCCAGTCAGCTTCGTAGAAACATCCTTTTAGTCTGTAACTTAATCCACGCTGAGGAGTTAACTTTCCAAAATTGGAAAGGTTTGGGGATGGAAGTCATGGGCTGGGGGTGGGGATAGTGCCTGTAGCTGTTCTAGGGGCCTTGAGAGTGTTCTATGAAAAGCTGATGGGTTTTTTGGGGGTTCCATGTTAACTCTTCCTTCTCAACTGGCAATTAGACACTTCCCTCAAACTCAGAACTAACAGCTGCTGACAACAAATACCGAGCCGCCATTAATCATTTCACAGCCAGGGTTAGGTAAAGAATGAAGGCAAATAGTCAACTGATCCGGCTGCCATCTTGCATAGTGAACAGGCATTGGGCAACTAATCCAGTGGTTATGTGGGTTGACTGGTAATCAGAGATCTTCATGGGTAATAATAATAATAATCTTTATTGTCACAAGTCGGCTTACATTAACACTGCAATGAAGTTACTGTGAAAATCCCCTAGTCGCCACATTCCGGCGCCTGGTCGGGTCACAGAGGGAGAATTCAGAATGTCCAATTCACCTAACAACATGTCTTTCGGGACCTGTGGAAGGAAACCGGAGCACCCGGAGGAAACCCACGCAGACACGGGGAGAAAGTGCAAACTCCGCACAGACAGTGACCCAAGCGGGAATCGAACCTGGGACCCTGGCGCTGTAAAGCAACAGTACTAACTACTTGTAGCCTGTGATTGTTGCAAAAATATTGCGAAGTTTCAATATTTTTCAGGCTTCAGTATTTCAGGACTCTTCCAGATCTTGATCCTCTTCCTAAGCTGTTTGCTGTCTCACCCCCACAACCCAAAGATGTGCAGGGTTGGTGAATTGGCCACGATAAATTGCCCCTTCATTGGAAAAAAAAAATTGGGTACTCTAAATTTATTTTTTAAAAAGAAAGGATAGTGGGTATAAATCAGAATCTGTCAGCTCCTAGGCCAGGCATGTGATTTGTGTGAATTTAACAGCCCACCAACTCAAGTTAAAATCACCCTGTATGTGGATCTTGTTGGCGTCTTATCTACACGGAGAAGCAAAGTTTGGAAATAGGGCTGAGCAAAAGGAAGCCATTTGTCCTCAATCTGTTCACATCAACTGTGTTGCCTGTGTTATTTCCAGTAAACACCCAGGTGTGTGTTTGTATGGGCGCAGTTGGTGTTGCCTTGTTTTTCTCCCTCTCTCAGTCAGCTTATACACAAAAACTTGCTTTCATATAGCATCTTTAACACCACCCAGTTTCCCAACTTGCTTCGAAGGAGTGCATTCAGGCAACGATTGATGTTAAGAAGCCACATATGGCAATCTTAGGACAGATGACTAAATCCTTGATAATAGAAGCGAGAAAGAAAGATGTGCATTTATTTTATTTATTTATTTATTTATTTTTAGTAAATGTAGAGTACCTAATTCATTTTTTTTCCAATTAAGGGGCAATTTAGCGAGTCCAATCCACCTAGCCTGCACATCTTTTGGGTTGTGGGGGCGAAACCCATGCAAACACTGGGAGAATGTGCAAACTCCACACGGACAGTGACCCAGAGCCGGGATCGAACCTGACTTCGGCGCCGTGAGGCATCAGGGTTAACCTACTGCGCCACCGTGCTGCCCGAAGATATGCATTTAAATAGTGCCTTTCAAAACCACTGGATGCCTCAAAGCATTTTACAGCCAATGAAGTACTTTTGAAATGTAGCCACTTGTAATGTAGGAAATGCAGCAGCTAATTTGTGCACAAGGTCCCACAAACAGCAGCATGATAATGATCAGATCATCTATTTTTGTTTGATAGGACAGTGTAGAGGGAGCTTTACCCTGCATCTAACCCTGTGCTGTACCTGTCCTGGGAGCGTTTGATGGGGACAGTGTAGAAGGAGCTTTACTCTGTATTTAACCCCGTGCTGTACCTGTCCTGGGAGTGTTTGATGGAGACAGTGTAGAAGGAGCTTTACTCTGTATTTAACCCTGTGCTGTACCTGTCCTGGGAGAGTTTGATGGAGACAGTGGAGAGGGAGACTTATTCTGTATCTATAACCTGTGCAATTAAAGGACCTTTTACACCAGTCAAAGATTTAGGAGGTTGGGGGCAGGAGGAACAGGAATATGTGACCTGCTACTAAATAAGGTGCAGCAAGAAAGGGAAGTTACTTCAGATCATGAGTGAGTGAGAGGGATGTACATGGAAGATACTTAACATGTGACTTGCAGGGCTTTACGTCTGGTGTTTAATGAATGGAACTTTCTCGCTCCGATTTCTTTGGACCCATATTTCATGAAGTGCAGCCAAAAGGGCTCCTGTCCAGGTTAATAATCTGCCAACCTTGTGCACCTGAGCTCAGGCTGATGGAGTTGGCCCCACTCTGTTACACCTCAGTGAGCAGCAGCTATGCAGTTCAAAGTGCTAATTTAGGAAGCTTACTCTGTAATGAGAGAGGCAAGGAGTGGGGGAAATGGCAGCACGGTGGCGCAGTGCCCTGATGCCTCACGGCGCCGAGGTCCCAGGTTCGATCCCGGCTCTGGGTCACTGTCCATGTGGAGTTTGCACATTCTCCCCGTGTTTGCGTGGGTTTCGCCCCCACAACCCAAAAGATGTGCAGGGTAGGTGGATTGGCCACGCTAAATTGCCCCTTAATTGGGAAAAAAATGAATTGGGTACTCGAAATTTATTTTTAAAAAGAAAAAAAAAGGAGTGGGGGAAATGTGTGTGGAGCAGAGTGAAGGCCTGTCTCCCTGGCTGGGTGTGGGCCATTGGATGAAAGTTGTACCAGGTTACATAGCAGACAGTATCACTCAGGGAACTGAGTGTGGGCGGCAGAAAAGGGTTGGAAGAAACAGCAGCAGCTTACAATAAAGACGCTTTCTGAGAGTTCAGACACTGCAGTGTGTCCTTTCTACAAACTACTCGAAGCTTCTTTAACAGCTCCTCCCAAACCCACAACCACCACCAACTAGGTAAACAAGGACAAAAGATCCACTCTCTGAATTGAAATACTAAAAAGAGCCATCGCAGACACGATGGCCGAATGTCCTCCTGTGCTGTATGACTCCATGATCCTTGCTCAGAGTATCAGACTCCTCTCTGTTGATTTAATTAATAATAATAATCTTTTATTGTCACAAGTATGAAGTTACTGTGAAAAGCCCCTAGTTGTCACGTTCTGACGCCTGTTCGGGGAGGCTGGTACGGGAATTGAACCCGCGCTGCTGGCCTTGTTGTGCATCACAAACCAGTTGTCTAGCCCACTGAGCTCAAATTTACTTGGGAATATCAGAATCTTGCAGCACAGAAAGAGCCTCTTTGGCCCATCATGCATCTGCCAATTCCTTGAATGTGCGATGCAATTGGTTCCACTATCTTGCTCTTTCCTCACAGCCCCGCTATTTTCTTTTCTCCTTTTTCATATATTTATTCAGCTTTCCTCTGCACCTTAGTATTAAATTTGCTTCCAACACTTTTTCAGGCAGTGAATTGCAGGTTACAGCAACTCAGTGCAAAAAGAATAGATTCTCCATATCTTCCCTCTGGCTCTTCTGCCAATGATGCTAATGACCTTGGGATGTCTGTCAGTGCTTTACAACCAGTGAAGTACCTTTGAAACATTGCTGAAAAGTTTTGTTGAAACTTTTCACCTGGCACTCATCAGGACAAATGCAAGAATGCCACATTTCAAATGATCACAACAATTTATACTACATGAGAAAAGGGGACTGATTGATTGGCAAGTTGAGGGCTAATTGGCTGAGGCCTTGCCATGGAGAATGCAATGGGCAACTATAGGCTCCCCAGGTTCCCAGATAATTCAACAAAAGGCACAAGGCTTGAACATTAAACTTTTGTTTTCAGAGAATGGGTACTTGCATGTCACTTCGAGCAAGCATAAATGAGCCACGGTACAAGCTCAACTAGATTACCTTAAATTGGTTGTTAGTGTAGCAATTCGCATGCTCAGGATTGCTCAACAATTGCTGCCCAATTGCAGAATCGCAGCAGTCCTGATGCTATGCCAGGTATGTAGGCTGTATGCCCCAAATATTTACTGGTCAAATCAAGCAGCATGTTCCTTTGGTTGTTTGTGATATGCAAAGTACCAATCATACACCATCAGCCTGCGCTTGCAAAACCCAAAACCCAAAACAAAATGTCTGTTATATTAATTCCATAATTAGGCAGCACTTGCTGAACAATTCTGAGTGCACTGATAGCTACATGCAACATGGCTCATTCATGCTTGCTGGAAGTGATACACATTCATACACAGGGACCCGTTCTGTGCAAACAATCATTGCATCTTTGTCGAATTACTGATGGCTCATTCCCCATTGCTTTCTCCATGGCAATGCCTCGGCCAATCAGAGTCGACTTGCCAACCAATCAGCACCTTTTTCCCCTGTAGTATAAACTGTAGTGATCGTATAAAAATTTGAAATTCTTCCATTGGTTCTGATGAGTGCAAGATGAAAAGCTTCAACAATCTGTCTTTCTTTTCGAGCAGTGTTCCTGTTCTGTATTACCAAGCAACTGTTTACCTTTGAAGTATAGTCACTGTTGTAATGTAGGAAACTCGGGAGCTATCGCTTCTCGGCCTTTTGGCCAAGATCAAGTGTAATGTAGATTGAGCCTTGGGTTCAGATCTGGTATGTCTCTCTTGTGGGGACCATGAATTGGATTCAATTTGAATTAGTTTTTTGGAGCAGGCGAGGAGCTGGATTAGGGGGTCGCCCCTGACCCACACTCTGAGCCCTGGCTTTGCAACTCAGAAAAGGTAAAAAAAAAGGAAACTCTGGAGCCAATTTGCGGAGAACAAACCCCCACAAACAGCAATATAATGAGCACCAGATAATTTGCTTTAGTGATGTTAGTCAAGGGATAAATATTGGCCAGGACTCAGGGATAATTCCCTTGTTTTTCTTCAAAAATACCACAAGATCTTTAACATTCACCTGAGAGGGGAGACATTAACGTCCTGTCCAAAAGACAGCACCTTTGACAGTGCAGTAAGTACTCCCTGTGTACTGCACTGTGGAGTGTCAGCCTGAGTTATTTGCTCACATCTCTTGAAGTCTTGACCTTCAGAAGCGAGAGTGCTATCATATCAAGGAAACCAAAGCTAAAATTCCCAACTAAATGAATCAAAAAGGAGATTCAAGCTAAGAAGTAAAGGGATGTATTTTCAGTCATGATAGACGAGTAACGTTGATCAGTGTGCCCAGCGGGTAGACAGAGAAGCTATTCTAATTTGCTCTCAGTGGAATCTTGCTGGATAAGGAATTCAGTCGGAGCAGACTAGAGTTCAGTGCAGGAAGGCCCTGGTTAATGGTACCCTGCATTGTTCGAGGGTCTGATCGTAGAGGGTCCTCCAACAAGCAGTAGAAATTAAGACCAAGATAAACTATAGAGGGACAAGAGAACTCAAGATACATTTCTTCACATTCTGCAGCTGCTGCTGATTGGATTGTTCGGCACCTTCGACCTACACGCTCTGACCTTTGCACAACCAACGTCCGGCCCAGTCGGGAACAAGTTGTAACCCAGGCTGCTAGAGGTGAGGAGATGGCAGGTTTGGAGGGCTGTGTGTGGAAATGTTTAACAAGTCATGGGTTCATGCCCCCATTCCAGAGACTTGAACAGTTAACCCAGAATGACATACCACTGAAGGAGTGCTGTCGGAAGTGCTATCTTTTGGATAAGTATTAAACCGAGACCCCACTTCTCCTTTTGAATTAATGTGAAAGTTTCCAAGGCCCCTTTCCAGGAATCAGGTGTCCAGGCCAAAAACCAGCCTTGGACCAAAGGCACTAAAAACAGATCTTTTGGTCACCTTGATGTTTGTGTGATCTTGCTGTGCACAATTTGGCTGCCACATTTCCTACATTACAACAATGAATACACTTTGAAAGAGGTTCATTCACTATAATGTGCTTTGGGGCAATCTAAGGTTAAGAATGGTGCTATATAAATGTAACACTTTCTTAGGTAAATGCACTTCACTAACTAGGTACAACTTTGAAAAGGCTCAATAAGCTGCAATGGGTGTTAGATATAAAAGAAAATGACCATTTCAAGAGTAGAAATATTTGTTTGCTACTGTTAAAGTTGAATGTGTTGGGCGGCACAGTGGAGCAGTGAGCACCGCTGTCTCATGGCGCCGAGGACCCAGATTCAATCCTGGCCCCGGGTCACTGTCCGTGTGGAGTTTGCACGTTCCCCCGTGTCTGCATGGGTCTGACCAAAAAGATGTGCAGGGTAGGTGGATTAGCCACGCTGAATTGCCCCTCAGTTGGAAAAAAATAATTGGATACTCTAAATATATAAAAAAAAGATAAAATAACATGTTGACCGGAGTTTTGATTGTACATGAGCTGATGGGAGGAGGTGTCAGTGTTCCCAGCTAATGGAGCCTTTCCTCTGTTTTGTTCTTTGATTTCTGGTGCCTATCAGGAATAATAGAGGGAGCTTGAAAATCTCGAGGTCGTTCAATCTGATATTATAACACCTCTTTAGGTTTTGACCACTGCTCCTGGTGATCAAACCCACTTTTCCCATTTGGGACTCCCAAGGGCCAGATATCTCCAAGGTGAAAACTGAAACCCAATCAACAGAGACTGAGCTAGGGGGTGCACAGCTATATTCCCCCATTCCCCTCCTGAGGGTGGTGCCAATCTGTCCTCCAACGAACTGATGAGGTGGCACAGGGCCTGTGTGTGTCATACCATCAGCTGTGACTTGACGGTAATACGCTTGCCTCTCCGATTCTGAAGGACATGGGGTCAAGCCCCGTCGAAAGATTTAAGTCCAAAGATATGCAGGTCAGGTGAATTGGCCATGATCAATACGCAGGATTACAGGGATAGGGTGAGGTAATGGGCCTAGGTAAGGTGCTCTTTCGGAGGGTCCGTGCAGACTCGATGGGTCCAATGATCTCCTTCTGCACTGTAGGAACTCTATGGATAATCCAGGTTGCCATTCCCAGTGGAGCACTAAGAGGGTGCTGCACTGTTACGGGAGCCGTCTTCCAAATGTAATGCCAAACCAAGGCCCACTCTCGATGGATGTAAGAGATCTTGCTGCGATAGTTCATGGCAAACAAGAAGGGGTTTCACGGTGTCTTGAACAATATTTACCCCTCAGCCAACATTGCCAAAAGACTTCACCATTTTCACATTGGTGTTTGCGGGAGTTTGATGTGCACACGCTGGCTGCCATGTTTCCTACAGTGCAAAATGACTACACTTCAAAAGTACGCCACTGTCTGCAAGCACTTTGGGACATCCTAAGGTCATGAAAAGTGCTTTATATAAAAGTCATTCCAAAGTTCTTTACAACTAATGAAGTGCTTCTGAGGTGTTGGCTCTGTTATAATTGCAAGTCTTCCTTTCATTATACTGAAACTGGAAATAAGCCGCACTATATTGTAAAAAAAAGCAGTTCAACAAAAAGATCTTGTTCTGTTAGAAAAGGATTATAAAATTCACGTTCAAGGAACTTGATCCTTCCAATTGACCCGTGGCTCTCTGAAAATTCCATTAACCAGGATGTCGTCACCTTTTTTCAAAAACGTATTATTTTATGGGATGTGGGCATTGCTGGCTACACCAGCATTTATAGTGCCCATCCTAATTGTTGCCACCTTGATCCACTGCAGATCAAATGACATATTCCCAAGTCAGGATAGTGAGTCGCTTGGAGGTGAACAGCTAATGATTTTCCTGTGCATCTGCTGCCCTTCTCTTTCAAGGTGGAAGAGGTTGTGCATTTGGAAGATGCTGTCAAAGGAGCCTTGGCGAGTTGCTGCCATGAATCTTGTTCATGATACACACTGCTGTCACTGTAGGTAGTGGAGGGAGTAAACAGTTAAGGTGATGGATGGGGTGCCAATCAAGTGGGCAGCTTTGTCCTGG
This sequence comes from Scyliorhinus torazame, assembly GCF_047496885.1. Taxonomy (NCBI): domain Eukaryota; kingdom Metazoa; phylum Chordata; class Chondrichthyes; order Carcharhiniformes; family Scyliorhinidae; genus Scyliorhinus; species Scyliorhinus torazame. The sequence goes on from NC_092708.1 coordinate 250,625,743, forward strand.
ATTATGTCCAGGACAAAGCAACCCATTTGATTGGCATGCCATCATCAGCATTGCTGGAGCTGCACTCGTCCATTGAAGTAGAGACTATTCCATCACACTCTTGATTTAAGCTTTGTGGATGGTGGACAGACTTTAGGGAGATGGATTTGGATTTAATTGGATTTGGATTTGAATCACGTGCACCAAGATACAATGAGAAGTAATGTTCTGCGTACAGTCCAGACAGATCATTCCATACATGAAAACGTAGGACGTACATAAATACACAATGTAAACACCTAGACACAGGACTCTATATCGGAGAGACCAAACGCAGGCTGGGTGATCGCTTTGCTGGGCACCTTCGGTCTGTGCACATTCAGGAATTCGCTGCTCCAATTGTGGTCCCCTCCCCCACATCTACATCTGTCACAGTTTACCCTCTGATGTTAGTTTCTCTGTTGTTTGGCCTTTCACACCTTTTGTCCTCTCTGGGGATTGCCATTAGCACTCTTTCCCCTTGGTTTCTGTGGCTATCAGCACACCGTTTTCCTGGGTTTCTGTGGCTATGACTCATCTTTCATTCTCACTCCACAGTATAAATATTTCCTACTTTCTCTGTCCTATAGCTTTGACAAAGGGTCATCTGGACTCGAAACGTTAGCTCTTTCCTCTCCCTACAGATGCTGCCAGACTTGCTGAGATTTTCCAGCATTTTCTCTTTAAGTTCAGGTATAAATATCTGTTGCAATAATATTATTAAGGAATCTTAGTTCAGAGATCCAGACTCTGTGGCTGTAAAGGTACAATTAAGATGTTGTAAAAGTGAGGTCATCATTCATTTCAACAATGTATGTGTTTATAAAGAGGAGCTTAATGGAATTTTGTTACGATTGCTCGAGATTCCCTGGAGAGTAGATAACTTGAGAGATTGTGTTTATACATGGGTTAGCCATCAGGGAATTGAAGTGGGATAAAGATGATCTAATTAATTGGAGAAGCCAGATCTGCAGCAGGCAGTTTAGTATTTGGGCAGTAAGACTTGCAGCTGGTGTCTGCAAAAGTGTCTCTCTCTCTTTCTCTCAGTCTGTCTGTCTCTCTCTCTCTCTGTCTCTCTCTCTCTCTCTCTCTGTCTCTCTCTGTCTGTCTCTGTCTCTCTCGCTCTTTCTCTCTCTCTCTGTCTCTCTCTCTCTCTGTCTCTCTCCCTGTCGCTTTCTCTCTGTCTCTCTCTCTGTCGCTTTCTCTCTGTCTCGCTCTCTGTCGCTTTCTCTCTGTCTCTCTCTGTCTCTGTGTCTCTGTCTCTCACTCTGTCTCTCACTCTGTCTCTCACTCTGTCTCTCACTCTGTCTCTCACTCTGGCTGTCACTCTGTCTCTCACTCTGTCTCTCACTCTGTCTCTCACTCTGTCTCTCTCTCTCGGTCTCTCTCTCTCTGTCCCTTGTTTCTCTCTCTCTCTCTCTCTCTCTCTCTCTGTCTCTCTCTCTCTCTGTCTCTCTCTCTCTCTGTGTCTCTCTCTCTCTTTCTCTGTCTCTGTCTCTCTCTCTGTCTCTCTCTGTCTCTCGCTCTTTGTCTCTCTCTGTCTCTCTCTCTGTCTCTCTCTCTCTCTCTGTCTCTCTCTCTCTCTCTCTGTCTCTCTCTCTCTGTCTCTCTCTCTCTGTCTCTCTCTCTCTGTCTGTCTCTCTCTCTCTGTCTGTCTCTCTCTCTCTGTCTCTCTCTCTCTCTCTGTCTGTCTGTCTCTCTCTGTCTCTCTCTCTCTGTCTCTCTCTCTCTGTCTCTCTCTCTGCCTCTGTCTCTCGTTCTCGTGCTCTCTCTCTCTCCCCTTGTGATGGGCTTTGGTTAATTGAACATCGAGAATGTATAAGTTTGAAGTTACTCTTTCCTTTTATTGTTAAGGATTGGTTAACTGGGAATTGAAAAGCTATTTTATTTGATGGTAATGTGTTTAATCCTGTGTTAAGAGTAAAGTTTGTTTTAATATAAAAGACAACTATTGGTCAGTGGATTCCCTCTGAGAGCGAAGTATCTTTTCCTCACAGTTGTACAAATTTTTAAAAAAGTGTTTGGGGTTCTTATCCAGTATCTTAATGAATGTTGGGGTCTGGCCCGGGATCTTAACAATGTGTCGAATTCCTTTTTGAAGGTTAGGATCAAAACTGGTTCGGGCACCCTTTTGGAGGTGCATTGGTTCATTTGTCTGAAATTTGTGTCCATTAGTTATCTATTTCACCTCCCACTGCCACCACGCCAGTAAAAACAGTTTCTCCTGATTTTCTCTATTGAAACCCCCGTAATTTTGAACAGCTCCATTGCATCTTCCCTTAACCTTCCCAGCTCTAAGGAGAACAATCCCAACTTCTCGGTCCTCTTGTTCAGTCTACAGGTCATTAATCCTGCTCGACTCCAACCCCAAATCAACACTGAGGTAAAAGACAACACTGGATAAACTCAGCAGGTCTGGCAACTTCTGTGGAGAGGGAGTTAACGTCTCGAGCCCGTATGACTCTTCAGAGCCTGAGTTTGAAGGGTTGCCTGGTAAATCCAAACAGGTTGTTCCTTTATGGATTAGGCAGCTGGTCACAGAGGCTGTGATGTGATAGCAGTCAAATGTAAGCACAAGGCATGCTTCGCGGATTGAAGTACATTTCCCTTCCATGTCCGCCCCCGAAGGTGCTGACCGGTCGATGGAGTTGTTTTCCAGGTCACCAGCCACTCCTTGACGCAGCGCCTAACTGTGCCCTTCTGCAATGGGTTCTTCTGTGGAGTAGGATATAATGCTATGTGTGTGCATGTATATGTGGCTATTGGGAGGGAGGACAGGACAGGATTGCATGTGCTGTGTGATGCCCTCACAGATGTTTAGCGTACCACCATTCACTCTCTGAGTTCAAAGACAAAGCAGTGCCTTTGGGAGGAATTATTTAGAATAATCTTTATTAGTGTCACAAGTCGGCTTACATTAACACTGCAATGAAGTTACTGTGAAAAGTCCTTAGTCGCCACATTCCGGCGCCTGTTGGGTACACTGAGGGAGAATTCAGAATGTCGTTGACTCTGCTATTTTCAACCTCCACACTCCAGCCATCACTGACCGCCCATTAGACGGCTCTGTTTAAAATAAATCATCAACTACTTTCAGCTTAGTTGTTGGTGGATCTCTTCTGTTTGTTGCCACAATTCCACATGTTTTTATAGTTTCATGTTGCAGATGTTCACAGGAAGTGGTGTGGCAGGTGCTGAGGGACATTTACCTGGTTTCAAGACGGCTGCATAAACCAGATGTGGGTGTGTGAGTGGACCTCCCTCTTGGAATAGAGCAAGACTGTGAGAATGAGAGGATGCCGCAAGACATGCTGCTGGAGCGGAGGGGGTCTTTCAGCAGGAGGCCAGAAACTCGCAGGGTGCTTAAGGAGCAGGTCTCCCAACTGAATTGAAGCAACGATTAATGTTTGAGGCCTCAGTGCCTCACGAAGGAGGTGGTCACTGAAATTTTATACGAGGTGCTGCAGCTACAGCTCCACCCTCCGAGCCATGTGCAGACCACCAGTGACTGTGGAGGTGAACATGGTTCTGAACTCCAATGCGCCTGTCTCTTTTCAGACTAATGCTGGAGATCCGGCAACATCTCGGACTTTGCCGTCCACCATTCTGTAGGTGAGGTCGCTGAGTCTTTCCCCATTGTGTAGGATGCATTGATGACACACAAGTTGCTTTGCAGTGCCACATATCAACTCTGCCATGTACTTGAACCGTAAAGGAATTCCACTCCTTCAGTGTCCAGCTGGGGTGCGACCAATAGACAGCACGATGGGTGCCAGTCAGAACCAGGTATCCCGGCAGTGTGGTGATATTTTCAATCAGCCACAGTGCACTGTACCAGCTGTGCTTCAATCATCACAGCAAACTAAAACAAGGAAGGCTGTCTGCTGGTGACGTGGCTCGTGACTGTGGTTTGCTGACATACAATTGGGAGCACTGCTGCGTCAAGAAATGTGATAGAGCAGGCTTTCAGCACCCTGAACAATGACTCCGCTGCCTGGGCGATTGTGGAGGAGATCCGCAGTACTCGGCTGAGCGGATCACCAGATTTGTGGTGGTCTGCTGCATAGTGCCCAACGTTGCCATCATGAGGGGGCAGCACTTGCCACTGCCCAGTGACTTTCATACAGTCTTTCGCCTGTTTATAATCTGCCACAGAAACCTGGAGGACAAAGTGATCGTGGAATAAATCCATCTTGCAATGCATCGTACCCGCACCACCAGTTAAACCATACAGCTCAGGAAGAAACAATCTGACCGATTCCTCTGGTCTTTAGGGTTCTCTGATTGAAGTGTTCTCTGATTGAAGTGTGCTCGCTCGATTATGAGGTTCCGTTTCCGACTAAAATACACTTTGAACTCTTTTGCGACAGTTTTGAAATCTGCAAGATCTCTTCCACCTCCTGTCTGAAGAGGACATGGTCGGTGGCAGGCCCTGTGGCGTAGAGGAATGAACTTTAGTGTTGTTGTTAGAGTGGTGTCCCCCACCACTATCACCATGTTTAGTGGGTTGCCTGTGGCCTAATCTATACTAGGAAGGTTGCCCTCTTCTCAGGAGTGATTCTAGTCTGACTCAAAGAGGTTACTTCAAAACTACTTTACACTATATACATGGTGTGCTACTGGGCGAGCACATCGCTCTTGGATACAGGCTGCCTCACAGCACCAGAGACCCGGATTCAATTTTGACCTTGGTTAACTTTGTGGAGTTTGTATGTTCTTCCCGTGTCTGTGTGGGTTTCCTCCAGGTGCTCCGATTTCCTCCCAGAGTCGCAAGATGTTCAGGTTAGGTGGGGTTACGAGGATAGGGTGGGGGAGTGGGCCTAGGTAGGTTGCTCTTTCAGAGGGTTAATGCATATTCGATGGGCCAAATGGCTTCCTCTGCACTGCAAGAATTCTGTGGTAAATGATCAGTGACTGAGGTTAATCATGCAGTTTATGGGATACGACATTGGAAAAGGCATTCACTGACTTTGACTGCTCATGTCAGGTCATTGGACCTCTTACGGCACTGTATCTAGGTCTTCAGAGCTTGACTCCTGACATTGACTTCAAGGGTTATCTGCTCCGATTACCTGTTGTCCATGTGGCTGGAACATTGTTGTTCCCTGGGGAAACAGGATGTCACTCCTCCTTTGCACCTTCTACTGCAAAGCCAGTGGTGTAATGTCTGCAAACGATGAAACTCACATTCACCCATGTTGTGCCATTCTTCCCTGCTTCCTCGATCAGAGTCCGCTCACAAAGAGCTGCGAGCACCTACTCCATTCCATTCACCATATAGTTTTAAGTAGTGCTAGCAAGTATTGAGTCGCCTGTTGGCGTGTTTAGCCAGTGAACACTGCCAGCCGGCTGCCGGCTGGATGAAGCAATCATTCAATAAAAATGCCACCTTGCCTGTATTCCATCGAACAGACACATGATAATTGCACATTGTGATCCCTGTGCTTATTGTTTTGGGGGGGAGGGGTCTATCCTGTTGTATTTTTATAATGATACAAAGGCACCAATCACTCATAAGGGATTGGTTAAAACTGCTGTGGGGTCATTTATTTCATTTATTAAGACTAGGCACATGAGAACAAATATACATGGGTAGAAAATTGGAAGGTGTCTTCAGCAGAGCCGTCCGTGTTGTGTTCTGCTTAAAAGCAAAAGTGAAACTATGACTGGATTGCATGACACACTCCCTTTCTAATGATGTCATGCTGCTACCCCTTAAAGCTATATTACAACATTTCCAATTTAGACTGTAAGGGGTCCTTCCTGTTGATTCCTTAGTTCCTATTTCTTTTATTTTGTCTTTATTGATTTTGGTCCATGTATTATTAATGGAGCTGCGCCTTTTAAGTTGAGCAGAAGAAGTAAGGAAAAGTGTCATAATAGTACACTGTTGTCAAGTTTTATATTTTGGGCTGAAGAAGCCAGACTTTATGGCACCCAGCAGATTGGAGGGATTAAGTTGGCTGGTGGCCAATGGATTGGCCAGCGACCGTATCCTGCCTGGCAAGAGACAGCGATTGGGAGTGCCGCGGTGGTGCAGTGGTTATCACTGCTGCCTCACGATGCTGAGGACCTGGGTTCGGTCCCGGGTCAATGTCTCTGTGGAGCTTGCACATTCTCCCCGTGTCTATGTGGGTCTCATCATCACAACCCAAAGATGTGCGAGGTAGGTTGATTGGCCACACTAAATTGCCCCTTAATTGGAAAAAGTATTTTTTTAAAACCGACAGCGATCAGGTGCTGTCGGGTAAGGATTTTCGGTGAGAACCCGGCAGAAGCCACTGGACCCTCGAGGTGGAAGCAGCTCTCTCTCCCTGCTCTGCTGCCCACTGTCTGCTACTGTCTGAAGGCTGGAGCCTCCAGACTCTGAAAGAAGACTACCTCTCTCTTTCTCTCTCTCTGTGAGTCGACAGTGAAAACCATTGCAAGTTGAAAGAAGAGATAACATCCATCTGAAAACCTCGACTGACAAAAGAATCTAACTGGAAGATATCCAACTGAAACCAAAACTCCTGTCCTTTTACGTTCTTCATTATTTTACACCCCTCTTTCCCCCCTGTTTGTTTGTCTGTGTGTAGAGGGTGAGGCCATTTAAAAGGAAGGTGCCTCGAGATTAGGGGCGCGATTTACCGGCCTCGTCGTGCCCAACTCGGGATGCCATGAGGCCGTTAAATCTCGCGAGGGGCCTTTTGTGAGATTTACGATGCTCGTTACGCTTCGAGACCTTGCGAGGTGTCACAATATGGATCCTGCCCTCAATGTGTAGGATCCAGATTTGCACATTCAAGTGAGCAGTTAGGCTCACTTTAATATGTCCACGCTAGAGTGCAGGAAATGAGTCCAAGTGCAGCCTCGACGGGGCGTTCCTCGCTGAGGCTCAAAAAAGCAGAGTCCTGTTTAATAGCGGGTCCATCTCGGCGCTTCAGGTGCCAGGAAACACCCCGCGAAACGCGCTCAAGATGGTAGCTAACACGCCTAAAACAGGGCTCTGATTTCCATTAAACCACGCCCAAGATAGTAGTTAACCAGTTGTATTTGTTGCCTGTTTAATTATAGTCACTTTAAAAAAAAATTATTTTATTCCAAACATGCACAATATCAAAATACACAGTCCAGCAAAACATAGTTAATCCCAGAACATGTGAGCGTAATTCGCCAGCCCCCACCCACACTCCTCACAGCCATTCATCACTCCCTGGAAGAATCCACTCATCCTCGCTCGAGTCATGTGTACCCTATGCACCACCTTGAACTGAATCAAGCTCATCCTCGCGCAGGAGGAGGTTGACTTTACCTGCCTCATCGCCTCACACCTATTTCCCTCCCCATCTCCTCCTCCCACTTACACTTTATCCTCGCCATCTGTGCCTTGTCCTGTTCGCCCAACCACCCGTATATGTCCCCAGTCCTACCCTCCCCATAATCATCAGGGAGCAACAGTTGCTCCAATGACATGTACTCTGGTAACCGGGGAAATGTCTGCCACTTCTTTCGCGCAAAGTCCCGCACCTGCATATACCTAAACTTGCTACCCCACGCCACCTCACGCCTCACCCACAGCTCAAAAACATCTTCTCCGAGAACATATCCCTGACCGGCTCCAGTCCCGCCTTCCACCACTACAGTGGCGTCAGCACCAACATTTTATCCAACTTAAAATGTCTCCTCAACTGGTTCCATATCCTGGTAATCGACAGCACTACCGGACTTCCCATATACTTCCCCGGGGCTAACAATGGGGCCATCACTAGGGTCCTCAAACTAGAACCCCTGGAGTCTGAGCCTGAAGTGCGAGCTCAAGAAGGAGCGTTGGAACCCACAGCCTCTTGTGGGGAAAAGAGAGAGGGGTAGAGGGAGGAAGCAGGCCAGCAGCAAGAAGCTGGAAAGAAAGTTCGAGACTGCCTGAGCCACAGTATTAAGGGGTCAAAGCCACGAATAGGGCAGGTTTAAGCCTCTTGAGGGTGGCTGGAGTACTGAAAGAAGCAGACGCCGGCTGTCTGGGCACCACCCTTGTGCTCGAGAGTCCACAAGGAGGAGAAGATCTCATTTGTGTCTGGGAGACGCATTGGAGAGAATCCAGAAGAGGTTTACAAGAATGGTTCCAGGGATGCAAACCTCAGTTATGAGGATGGATTGGATTGGTTGGGACTGTTCTCCTGGGAGAGAAGAAGATTTAAGAGGAGGTTTGATCGAGATGTTCAAAATCATGAGGGGACTGGACAGAGTCGAAAGGGAGAAACTGTTCTCTGTTGCAAAAGAATCAAGAATGAGAGAGCACAGATCTAAAGTGATTGGCAAAAATGTGAGGAAAAATCGTTTTCACACAGTGAGTGGTTGGGGTCTGGAATTCACTGCCTGGAAGTGTGATGGAGGCAGATTCAATTGAAGCATTCAAGAGGGAATTAGATGCAATGTGCAGGGGTACGGGGAAAAGGCAGGGGAATGGCACTAGGTCATGATGCGCGATTGGTGATCCGATGCAGACACAATGTGCTGAATGGTCTCCTTCCGTGCTGTAAAATTCTGATGTGGAGATGCCGGCGTTGGACTGGGGTGAGCACAGTAAGAAGTCTTACCACACCAGGTTAAAGTCCAACCGGTTTGTTTCAAATCACTAGCTTTCGGAGCACTGCTCCTTCCTCAGGTGAAATTCTGGGACAAGGCAATCTGGATCACAAGGAATTAACAGTCAAAGCTCCGCCAGCTGAACTCAGCTGTTCAGAAGTTAAACTCTTGACTGTTTCCTGCTGGAGCCGGAGATCCGGCTGTGAATGTCCATCGTAAATAGACTTTTTCTCTTGCGATTATGTTCTGATGCCAGTGGAATAAAAAATGGCTGTTTTATAGCTGCCTTCCCGTTTATGTGCTGTAATCTCACATTACATGTGCAGATTCTTTACTCCTTCCTCCCTCCTACCTTGTTCCAACTTGCAGACCTCTGGTCCCCCCCCCCCCCCCCCCCCCCGCAACCCGCATCGCAAGTGTATGCTCCTCCTTGTTCCCTCCCCTGGTGCCTATATGTCCCTATCCCCAGGGCCAATTTGTACTCTTGACTTGATGTTGAGTACTGTTTGACTGCGATAATAGTCTGATGCTGCTCTGATGGTTTCCTGATACTGTAATTAAAGACTGCAGCCACGCTCTTTGATTCAGAGCCAGGGAGGCTGTCTCTTTAAACTATCGCACTTCTCGAGTTTCAGTCTGAATCGCAAGCACCCCAACTCCCCTCTCACTTTTGCTGGAGCATTGTTTAAAGCAGCAAGAGGAGGATTGTGCTTCCTTGAGCTTAGGTGGTTGAGGCGTTTAAAATGATAAAGGAATTTGACACTGTGGGTGCAAAAGAAACATGATAGATGAAACCAGTGGGACCTGATCTTAAAACTAAAGCTGGGCTGTTCAAGAGCGAAGTGTGGGAAACATTTTCTTCAACACCAAGAGTGATGAAAGTCTTAAACTCTTCTTCTAACATCCTGCGGTTTCCTGGTGTTCAGTTTGAGTGCCAAAAAGTGGGGCTGTTTAGCACAGGGCTAAATCGCTGGCTTTGAAAGCAGACCAAGGCAGGCCAGCAGCACGGTTCAATTCCCGTAACAGCTTCCCCGAACAGGCGCCGGAATGTGGTGACTCGGGGCTTTTCACAGTAACTTCATTGAAGCCTACTTGTGACAATAAGCGATTTTCATTTCATTTTCATTTAATTTCAACTGGGATTGAGAGACTTTTATGGAGTGAGAATAGCAAAATGGTTTTGGAGCAAAACTGGTAGAGTTAAAAATTTTTTACAGTACCCAATTAATTTTTTCCAATTAAGGATCAATTTAGCGTGGCCAATCCACCTAGCCTGCACATCTTTGGGCTGTGAGGGCGAACCCACGCAAACACGGGGAGAATGTGCAAACTCCACACAGACAGTGACCCAGAGCAGGGATCGAATGTGGGACTTCGGCACCGTGAGGCAGCAGGGCTAACCCAGTGCACCACCGTGCTGCCCAAAACTGATAGAGTTGAGGTACACGTCAATTGTGATCCATTTGAATGGTCAAGCAGCCCTGGGGGGTGCAAAGGCCTCCTCTTGGTCCGATGGCACGGAGCCCAACAGGTGTGCCCCCACCCCCCATTTGGTAGCGTGCAGCTGTGGTTCCACACCCTGCGACTATGTGTGGGCATTGCTACCACACACAGCTTAATGCTGCGACTCACCAGCTGTGCTTCAGCCAGTGTCTGAACACCCATCGACAGGGGTTGACTGACTGGTGAGTGCTCAGGGGCTGGAACCTTGACTGCTCATGTTCTCTTCCTGAGGCCTTTGGAGGAAACTGCTATTCTGTATCATCAACAGTGAAAATGTGCTACTGATGATCTCTACCTCTCCCCTTTCAAGGAGTCTTGTGTCTCTCTAGCGAAGTGTAGCTTTTATAGATAACCCAAACTACAAACCAGCTAACGTACAGGTAATGAGCTGGTGAATAAATCACATGACTGCTCCCTTGACACTAAACAACAGCCATTTTTACAGCATTTTAAAGTAAGAAGTGACCAAAAGTGTTTCACAGCAAAGTAATTGGACAAATATTGATGCCAAGACAAAGAGGCGAAGGTGAAAAGTTGGTCAAGAAGTAGGTTGTGAAGAAAGACTTGCATTTATATCCACAACCTCAATGTCCCAAAACATTTCACAACCCATGAAGCATTTTTGAAATCGCTGTTATAATGTTCGGAACCTGGCAACCAATGTGAACACAGCAAGATCACGCAAGTTGCAATGTGATAATAACCTGATTATCTTTTTTTTTTGTTATTTTGGTGATTGCGGGATAAATATTGACCAGGGCATTTGGGGATAACTCTCCTGCTCCTTGCTTGAAATAGTGTCACGGGATTGTTTACTGAGAGGGCAGATAGGCCTTGATTTAATAGCTCAACCAAAAGACTGCATCTCCGACAGTGCAGCACCTCCCTTAGTACTGAACTTGGGGTGTCAACCTGGATCTTTGTGCTGTGGCCTGGAGTGGGACTTGGACCCTCCAGCTTCTGACTCTTGAGGTGAGTGTGTTACCAACTGAGCCATGGCTGACATCCCCAAGTGAGAGCCCGAGTCTTTGGAGAAAGTTTGGGGTGGGCTATGAACATTCAGTCTGTGAATACTGCCTTTGGGCATTTCAGGTGTGCTTTAATGGTTCCTTCAAAGTGACAAATTGATCAAACTGTCTTGAGGCCTTGTGTGGCTGTTGTTTGGGTGTCAGCTGAACAGATGTGCCATTTGTTATATGTTATAAATATTAGCAAGTATGCCCTCATCCCCTGATCGCTTGGCCACACCATCCAGCATCTAGCTGACTGATCTGATTGAAAGATTTAAGATTCAAGATTCAATACTTCCTGCAGTAAAGACCTGGCTGATCTTAGGGTGCAAATCGCCTAGGAAACGTGGTGCCATTCCTACCAGGTGGGTCAGCGCAATGTCAATCGCAATCCACTCCCACTCTGTCATTTTTTTGGAGGGGTCCGGGTGGCACGGTTAGCACTGCAGCCTCACGGCGCTGGGGACCCAGGTTCAGCCCCGGCCTCAGGTCTCTGTCAGTGTGGAGTTTGCACATTCTCCCCGTGTCGGCATGATTTCACCCCACCAGCCAAAGATGTGCAGGGTAGGTAGATTGATGACGCTAAATTGTCCCTTAATTGGAAAGAAAATTGGGTACTCAAACTTTATTTTTTTTAAATTGCATATTTTGCACCAGCATTGAAAGGTGTGTGGCCTAAACATGCTGGTAGGCCTGTCACCCCTGTGAACAGGGCACCCTTTTTAAAGGGCATCCCAATCTCAAAATTAAGTGACAGGCCCCCTACGCCCACCACCCCCATAGACATCGCAACCCCCAACAGATAAGTGGGACACCCCCAACCCTTTACCTCAGAAGGGCATCTCCCACACACCCAATCCCAACTAAATGTTTGGGCAACCTCCCACACCATGCAGGCATTAGGGTGACCCGATCCCCCTCCATCCCATCCTTGGTGGCCTCATTCCACCACCTGCCCCCCCCCCCCCCCCCCACCCCGCAACCCACCACATCTCACCAGTGAGCGACACTCTGCTACGGGGCTGCCAAAGGCTGCCCCTTCAGGTGCTGCCCATTGACAATGCCAACTTAACATTGCCAGGGGGCACTACCAAAGCAATGTCCAGCCATTTCTCTGAACACCCAGGGGCGACAAAGGCCTCCGAGTCCCCTGGCGTGGTCATTGCATCTATCCAGAGAATTCAATAGTGGCTGTGGGAAGGTCCTCGTTGAAGAGCCCTTGCACTGAATTGTACCAGCTGCTTCTATGGCTGAAGACAACCTCCAGTACAGGCATGCTGTTCAGTCATAGGAGGTGAAAAAATATAACCATGAAAAGAATGGAGTCAGACAGAGCACTTGCTCTTTCTAGGAAGTACTTCAAAGTAGATGAAAACCCATTATGAAAAAAATGCGGTCAGAAATTGCTCCAAAGAGGAAGCACTTCATTGTTAATGGACCATGAGGTACTATGAAAATAATCAAAGCTAATCCCTCCTTTGAAATAGCCTAAAACTGTCAATCAAGAATTTTGTAAATGTTAATGAAATTGATTATAAACAATGTAGTTCAAAGCTTTTTGATGTCTCATGAAGCCCAGAAACTTCAAAAGGTTAATGGGGCGTAGAATGGAATGTGAAAAAATCCCTTCAAAGTTTTTCAGGGCAACAGAGAGAAGACTTTCAACTTCAACCTGACAGCTGGGAAAGAGTTCAAAGCTTTTCAAAACAATGGAGAGAAGTCTAGCCACGAGTCCCATCCTGGGGGCAACCCACTGACCTGAACTCCTCCAGCCCAGCCGGAATCACTCCAAACCCTGGCAGTGGCTGCTTTGCCCATGGGCATCCTGGAGGCAAGTGTACAGATGGTACTCACCTCTTTGCTCCCCCTCGGAGTCGATTGTTCCTGCTCCCCGGTTTTAAGAACCAGTAGTGATTTGTACCCGGGTTCTGATCATGCCAGCCGGAGCGTGCCGAGAGCATCAGAAACGTTTTAATAACGGCCGCAAATCCTGTTTTAAGCCTCTTGCCAAATTCACCGGCCCAGCAGGGTTGGCGAAAGGGTCAGGAAAATCACCCTCAAAGTCTCAGTGCCTCCCTGAGGTCAAGCGCAAGCGGCTGGGGCTTTCCGTTGGCGGTGTGTTGGCTAGCCAATGGGCGAAGATGGGCTATAGCCCCCCTTTGCAGTTCAATGACCAGCAGAGATTCATTTTTTGCACTGAGTGCTGAATTTGGTGCTTTTTGAGTGCTATAGTAAGAGTTTGGTGACCGAGGGAGTATAAGGCTTCATTTTTACCTAAAGTTTAGTCTTTCTTTTATTTAGTTAATTAACTTAAAAGTTGCTGTTTGGTTTAGAAGAAGGTGAATTTTCAATAAGCTTTAAACAGGCTTCTACTTGTAGGCACTTGCAGCTGGAGCTTGTTAATTAGTTAATTGGATTAGGCCAGTTTTCAGAGGCTAGATTCACAGTATAAAAGTGATCCACCTACAGTGCAGACTTTGTTTGCACTGAGTGCTGAATTTGGTGCTTTTTGAGTGCTATAGTAAGAGTTTGGTGACCGAGGGAGTGTTGAATTTGGTGCTTTTTGAGTGCTATAGTAAGAGTTTGGTGACTGAGGGAGTGTTGAATTTGGTGCTTTTTGAGTGCTATAGTAAGAGTTTGGTGACTGAGGGAGTTAGGTGAGGAGGGAGTAAGGTGCTCCTTTCATTTTGTTTCCGACATTTCCGCAAAGAGTGCGAAGAGAGCCAGGAGTTTACAGAAAGTGTAGCTGACTGGGAGCAGAGTCGGAGGGCGGAGATCTAGTTAGTCCACAGGACAGCTATATTCTGTCAGGTAAGAAGGGATGGAGGCTAGGCCAGTTGCATGCTCCTCCTGTAGGATGTGGGTGGTGAGGGATACCACCGGTGTCCCCGCTGACTATACCTGCGGGACGTGCACCCAACTTCAGCTCCTCAAAGACCGTGTTAGGGAACTGGAGCTGAAGCTGGATGAACTTCGGATCATCCGGGAGGCAGAGGGGGTGATTGAGAAGAGTTACAAGGAGGTAACCACACCCAAGGTACAGGACAAGAATAGCTGCGTTACAGTCAGGGGGAGAAAAACAAACAGGCAGACAGTGCAGGGATCCCTCGTGGCCGTTCCCCTTCAAAACAAGTATACCGTTTTGGATGCTGTTGGGGGGGATGACCTACCGGGGGAAGGCCCTAGCGGCCAGGTCTCTGGCACTGAGTCTGGCTCTGGGGCTCAGAAGGGAAGGGGGGAGAATAGAAAAGCAACAGTTGTAGGAGATTCAATGGTATGGGGAATAGATAGGAGATTCTGTGGTCGCAAGCGAGACTCCCGGAAGGTATGTTGCCTCCCGGGTGCCAGGGCCAGGGATGTCTTGGATCGTGTCTTCAGGATCCTTAAGGGGGAGGGGGAGCAGCCAGAAGTTGTGGTGCACATTGGTAGCAACGACATAGGTAGGAAAAGGGGTGTGGAGGTAATAAACAAGTTTAGGGAGTTAGGCTGGAAGTTAAAAGCCAGGACAGACAGAGTTGTCATCTCTGGTTTGTTGCCGGTGCCACGTGATAGCGAGGCTAGGAATAGGGAGAGAGTGCAGTTGAACACGTGGCTGCAGGAATGGTGTAGGAGGGAGGGCTTCAGGTATTTGGATAATTGGAGCGCATTCTGGGGAAGGTGGGACCTGTACAAGCAGGACGGGTTGCATCTGAACCAGAGGGGCACCAATATCCTGGGAGGGAGGTTTTCTAGTACTCTTCGGGAGGGTTTAAACTAATTTGGCAGGGGAATGGGAACCGGATTTGTAGTCCAGCAACTAAGGTAGCCGATATTCAGGACGCCAAAGCATGTAGTGAGGCAGTGGGGAAGGGAACACTGACAAAGGAGAGTACTTGCAGGCACGGAGATGGGTTGAAGTGTGTATACTTCAACGCAAGAAGCATCAGGAATAAGGTGGGTGAACTTAAGGCATGGATCGGTACTTGGGACTATGATGTGGTGGCCATCACGGAAACTTGGATAGAAGAGGGGCAGAAATGGTTGTTGGAGGTCCCTGGTTATAGATGTTTCAATAAGATTAGGGAGGGTGGTAAAAGAGGTGGGGGGGTGGCATTATTAATTAGAGATAGTATAACAGCTGCAGAAAGGCAGTTTGAGGAGTATCACCCGATTGAGGTAGTATGGGTTGAAGTCAGAAATAGGAAAGGAGCAGTCACCTTGTTAGGAGTTTTCTATAGGCCCCCCAATAGTAGCAGAGATGTGGAGGAACAGATTGGGAAACAGATTTTGGAAAGGTGCAGAAGTCATAGGGTAGTAGTCATGGGCGACTTTAACTTCCCAAATATTGAGTGGAAACTCTTTAGATCAAATAGTTTGGATGGGGTGGTGTTTGTGCAGTGTGTCCAGGAAGCTTTTCTAACACAGTATGTAGATTGTCCGACCAGAGGAGGGGCAATATTGGATTTAGTACTGGGTAATGAACCAGGGCAAGTGATAGATTTGTTAGTGGGGGAGCATTTTGGAGATAGTGACCACAATTCTGTGACTTTCACTTTAGTAATGGAGAGGGATAGGTACGTGCAACAGGGCAAGGTTTACAATTGGGGGAAGGGTAAATACGATGTTGTCAGACAAGAATTGAAGTGCATAAGTTGGGAACATAGGCTGGCAGGGAAGGACACAAGTGAAATGTGGAACTTGTTCAAGGAACAGGTGCTACGTGTCCTTGATATGTATGTCCCTGTCAGGCAGGGAAGAGATGGTCGAGTGAGGGAACCATGGTTGACAAGAGAGGTTGAATGTCTTGTTAAGAGGAAAAAGGAGACTTATGTAAGGCTGAGGAAACAAGGTTCAGACAGGGCATTGGAGGGATACAAGATAGCCAGGAGGGAACTGAAGAAAGGGATTAGGAGAGCTAAGAGAGGGCATGAACAATCTTTGGCGGGTAGGATCAAGGAAAACCCCAAGGCCTTTTGCACATATGTGAGAAATATGAGAATGACTAGAGCGAGGGTAGGTCCGATCAAGGACAGTAGCGGGAGATTGTGTATTGAGTCTGAAGAGATAGGAGAGGTCTTGAACGAGTACTTTTCTTCTGTATTTACAAATGAGAGGGGCCATATTGTTGGAGAGGACAGTGTGAAACAGATTGGTAAGCTCGAGGAAAAACTTGTTAGGAAGGAAGATGTGTTGGGCATTTTGAAAAACTTGAGGATAGACAAGTCCCCCGGGCCTGACGGCATATATCCAAGGATTCTATGGGAAGCAAGAGATGAAATTGCAGAGCCGTTGGCAATGATCTTTTCGTCCTCACTGTCAACAGGGGTGGTACCAGGGGATTGGAGAGTGGCGAATGTCGTGCCCCTGTTCAAAAAAGGGACTAGGGATAACCCTGGGAATTACAGGCCAGTTAGTCTTACTTCGGTGGTAGGCAAAGTAATGGAAAGGGTACTGAAGGATAGGATTTCTGAGCATCTGGAAAGACACTGCTTGATTAGGGATAGTCAGCACGGATTTGTGAGGGGTAGGTCTTGCCTTACAAGTCTTATTGAATTCTTTGAGGAGGTGACCAAGCATGTGGATGAAGGTAAAGCAGTGGATGTAGTGTACATGGATTTTAGTAAGGCATTTGATAAGGTTCCCCATGGTAGGCTTATGCAGAAAGTAAGGAGGCATGGGATAGTGGGAAATCTGGCCAGTTGGATAACGAACTGGCTAACCGATAGAAGTCAGAGAGTGGTGGTGGATGGTAAATATTCAGCCTGGATCCCAGTTACCAGTGGCGTACCGCAGGGATCAGTTCTGGGTCCTCTGCTGTTTGTGATTTTCATTAATGACTTGGATGAGGGAGTTGAAGGGTGGGTCAGTAAATTTGCAGACGATACGAAGATTGGTGGAGTTGTGGATAGTGAGGAGGGCTGTTGTCGGCTGCAAAGAGACATAGATAGGATGCAGAGCTGGGCTGAGAAGTGGCAGATGGAGTTTAACCCTGAAAAGTGTGAGGTTGTCCATTTTGGAAGGACAAATATGAATGCGGAATACAGGGTTAACGGTAGAGTTCTTGGCAATGTGGAGGAGCAGAGAGATCTTGGGGTCTATGTTCATACATCTTTGAAAGTTGCCACTCAAGTGGATAGAGCTGTGAAGAAGGCCTATGGTGTGCTAGCGTTCATTAACAGAGGGATTGAATTTAAGAGCCGTGAGGTGATGATGCAGCTGTACAAAACTTTGGTAAGGCCACATTTGGAGTACTGTGTACAGTTCTGGTCGCCTCATTTTAGGAAGGATGTGGAAGCTTTGGAAAAGGTGCAAAGAAGATTTACCAGGATGTTGCCTGGAATGGAGAGTAGGTCTTACGAGGAAAGGTTGAGGGTGCTAGGCCTTTCCTCATTAGAACGGAGAAGGATGAGGGGCGACTTGATAGAGGTTTATAAGATGATCAGGGGAATAGATAGAGTAGACAGTCAGAGACTTTTTCCCCGGGTAGAACAAACCATTACAAGGGGACATAAATTTAAGGTGAAAGGTGGAAGATATAGGAGGGATATCAGAGGTAGGTTCTTTACCCAGAGAGTAGTGGCGACATGGAATGCACTGCCTGTGGAAGTAGTTGAGTCAGAAACATTAGGGACCTTCAAGCAGCTACTGGATAGGTACATGGATTACGGTAAAATGATATAGTGTCGATTTATTTGTTCTTAAGGGCAGCACGGTAGCATTGTGGATAGCACAATGCTTCACAGCTCCAGGGTCCCAGGTTCGATTCCGGCTTGGGTCACTGTCTGTGCGGAGTCTGCACGTCCTCCCCGTGTCTGCGTGGGTTTCCTCCGGGTGCTCCGGTTTCCTCCCACAGTCCAAAGATGTGCAGGTTAGGTGAATTGGCCAATGATAAATTGCCCTTAATGTCCAAAATTGCCCTTGGTGTTGGGTGGAGGTGTTGGGTTTGGGTGGGGTGCTCTTTCCGGGAGCCGGTGCGGACTCGAGGGGCCGAATGGCCTCCTTCTGCACTGTAAATTCAATGATAATCTATGATTAATCTAGGACAAAGGTTTGGCACAACATCGTGGGCCGAAGGGCCTGTTCTGTGCTGTATTTTCTATGTTCTATGTCCTGGACCATAGGACTAGTCGAGGTGCCTAGTAAAATCTTTTGGACAGGATATTGGTCAGAATGTCCATGAAACAAAAAGTAAGACATTTACATCGCGCCTTTAAGCTTATCGACAGCTGAAACCTTCATCCATGCCTTTGTTACATGCAGACCAACTATTGCAATGCTCTCCTGGCCAGGCTCTCTGCACTCTTTTGAAACCTGAATCCTCTTGAACTACCCATATCCTAACTCTCACCAAGTCCCATTCACCTGTCACTCCTGTGCTCACAGATCTGGTTTGACTCCTGGCGAAAATTTGTTTTATCACTCTCCTGCGGATACAATGGGACATTTTACTATGCTAAAGGTGCTGTGTAGATACAGGTTGTTATTCTTTTAAAAATATATATTTTTATTCTCCTCCTTTTTCACATTTTCTCCCGCATTTACACCCATCAACAATAAACAATAATCAGCAAGATATATGTCAACCCCCATATCAATAACAACGATCCCATCCTCCCACCAACCCCCAAACCTCAGCCCACATGTTTACATAAACAAATGACAAAAAGGAATCGGGGATTACCCATAGTCACCCTTAATCTACACAGCCCCCCTCCCCCCCAACCCTCCCACCCACCCCTCCCCCCCCCCAACTAATATTCGATGTTATCCAGTTCTTGAAAGTGCATATTAAATAGTGCCCATGACTTGTAGAATCCCTCCGAGCTTCCCCTCAGTTCGAACTTAACCTTCTCAAGGGTCAAGTATTCCACCAGGTCCCCCCCGCCATTTAAGTTATTTTGCGTTGGTAAGGTCTCTTAGGAAAACAGTGGTTTTAAGCGATTTATATTTGTTTTGGTGAACATTAGAAATAAGGTATAACTTTAAGTGGGTTTAATTTAATCTTTCTGTGCCTCGAAGGGTAAAACCTATTGTTAGATTCATGCTATACAAAGGTGTTTGTTGGTGTGGGGGTTGGTTAAGTTTCAACTGTGATTCTATTGTGCTTTGAGAGGGTTAGGATGGGAAAAGTAAATAGAATTAAGTCGTTGCTTAGCAACAAGATACCACTTTCCAGAAGGAAGGGCTTTCCTTTTTCTTAGTTTTGACTGGAAGCCAGAGCAGTTGGAGACAGGATCCTGGGGCGTGAACAGCTCTCAACTCTGCCAGGAGAGGGAGCCCAGTGGTTCGTATTGCTGCCTCACAGCAGCCAGGGTTCAATTCCAGTCTTGGGTGACTGTGTGTGGAGCTTGCACATTCTCCCTATGTCTGCGTGAGTTTCCTCAGGGTGCTCCAGTTTCCTCCCAAAGTTCAAATATGTGCGGATTGGGTGGATTGGTCATGATAAATTGTCCCTAGGTAGGGTTGCAGGGATAGGGTGTGGGATTGGGCCTGGGTGGGTGCTCCTTTGGGGGTCGGTGCGGACTCAATGGGCCGAGTGGCCTCCTGTGTGGATTCTATGATAACATCTATGAGAAGCTGGACAGGACAAGACATTTGCAGAGATTCAAGCTTCTGAATGAACAAAATACAATCCAGATAATCAGGGAATTGGGACAAAAAGAGTGTTTAAGACACTGCCGTTAAGAGAATAGAGACCATGTTATTCTTCAGAAGAATTGAAGGAAGAGTAAAAATTGTTCTGAGTTAGAGACAAATGCAGTAAGTAGATTCAAAGTGGGACAGCAGACTTCAGAAGTGAATGAAACATTTGATGCCATTTTAAGAACAGTCTGGGAATTAGAGTTGAAGCAATTGTAAACAGTTTGTCCAACAGGCAAGACAAGGAAATCCGAAAAGGGTTGATGTGAAATCCTGGATTGGATTCAATGTTAAAAGTGGAGTGCAAGCTTTGTTTAAAAATGCCAATTAGAAAACCTGGGGTGACATTCTCCGACCCCCCGCTGGGTCGGAGAATCACCGGGGGCTGGCGTGAATCCCACCCCTGCCGGTTGCCGAAGTCTCCGGCACCAGATATTCGGTGGTGGCGGGAATCGCGCCGCGCCGGTTGGCGGGCCCCCCCGCTCGATTCTCCGGCCCGGATGGGCCGAAGTCCCGCCGATAAATTGCCTGTCCCGCCAGCGTAAGTTAAATCACCTACCTTACCGGTGGGACAAGGCGGCGTGGGCGGGCTCCGGGGTCCTGGGGGGGCGCGGGGCGATCTGACCCCGGGGGGTGCCCCCACGGTGGCCTGGCCCGCGATCGGGGCCCACCGATCCGCGGGCGGGCCTGTGCCGTGGGGGCACTCTTTCCCTTCCGCCTCCGCCACGGTCTCCACCATGGCGGAGGTGGAAGAGACTCCCTCCACTGTGCATGCATGGGAAACTGTCAGCGGCCGCTGACGCTCCCGCGCATGCGCCGCCCGGAGATGTCATTTCCGCGCCAGCCCTCAATGTTGGGGCTCGGCCCCCAAAGATGCGGAGCATTCCGCATATTTGGGGCGGCGCGATGCCCGTCTGATTGGCGCCGTTTTGGGCGCCAGTCGGCGGACATCGTGCCGTTTCCGGAGAATTTCGCCCCTGGTCTGGATAAGAGAAGATTTTAAAGCGTGGCTTTGGGAGTGGAGTTAAGAAACTCTCTCATTGTGACAATCATCTGGCAGCTGGGGGGATTCTGAGGAGTAGAGCACAGGCTGTAACTTGGGTTCAGTGCCGAATGTGTGCATTTGACCACAGCTAATCGGTGTGCTTAAAAGGGACTTTGTGTTAATGGAAACATTGTAGTTTAAGATGTACTTTGTAATCCATGTTAATCTTAAAATCTGCACGTATTTGTTAAGGGGGGAGTAAAGAAGTATTGTATAATAATCCAATTCTTCATGTTTAATAAATGTTATTTCTTTGTTATATAAAAAAAAGTAAAAGTCACAGGGCGCGATTCTCCGAGCCCCGCGCCGGGCCGGAGATTTGCCGCAACCGCGCCACGACGTCCTGACGCCGGCACGTGATTCTTCGAGGTGCGGAGAATCGACGCCATTTGCGCCGGTGCGTTTGACGCGGCGCCTGCCGTGGCCACTGGAATTGGCGGGGCCGCCGATTCTCCGGCCCGGATGGGCCAAGCGGCCACGTGGAAACGGCAGAGTCCCGCCGGCGCCGTTCACCCCGGGAACTCTGCGCGTAGGGTGGCCTATGGGGCGGGGAAAAGCGCTCCTTCACCGGGGGGGCCTCCGATGGGGTCTGGCCCATGATCGGGGCCCACTGATCGGCGGGCCGGCCCCTCCCCCCCAGGCCTACTTTGTTGCGCGGCCGGCCCCTGAACCCCCACACCATGTTGCGTAGGGGCCGGCGCGCTGAGGAAGTCCCCCGCGCATGCGTGGGTTGGCGCGGCGCCCATTTGGCGCCGGGAAGGGATGCTGGAGCAGCGTGAATCGCTCCAGCGCCGTGCTGGCCCCCTGTGTGGGACAGAATCTGTCGTCCCCGTGCCCGTTTTGCGCCGTCGTATTTCGGCGCGGACACCTAGTCCTGCGATCGGAGAATCACCCCCACAGTCTTTTGAACCAGGGATCCATTCTGGGTTCTTCCTGTCGAATTATAGAATCCCTACAGTGCAGAAGGAGGCCATTCAGCCCATCGAGTCTGCACCGATCCTTCGAAAGAGCACCCTACCTAGGCCAAATCCCCCGCCTTATTCCTGCAACTCCACCCTAAGGGGCAATTTAGCATGGCCAATTCACCTAACCTGCACATCTTTGGCCTGTGGGAGGAAACCGGAGCAGCCAGAGGAAACCCACGCACACACGGGGATAAAGTGCAAATTCCATACAGTCACCAACGTGTTGTGTGGCAGCAATGCTAACTATTGTTCCACCGTGTTGCCCCATAACAATAACTGGGATCAGTTCAGAGAGCATCCCTTTTTCAGCCATGGCAAGCCAATTTGCCTCTGTTTATCTTCAGTGTTTTCCCCCTGACCTCATCCTCTTCTCTTCTGTTCTGATCAGTATTAGATGCCACAGGTTTTGCAGCTCCCTGGCTAAATGGACATGTTTAGCTCAACAGATGTGAGCCATTCAACCGCAGAAGCCATCACACTGTACCTCCATCCTCTGCTCAACAAGGGGAGTGTTAACGCATATGTGCATCCCACCAGCATGAAACAGTCAAGAACAGAGGGCGAGATTCTCTGCTCCCGCGACTAAGTGCCCACGCCGTCGTGAACGCCGTTGGAGTTCACGACGGCGCGAAGCGGTCTCGATCTCGACCGATTCAGGGCCTGAAAATAGGCTAGGATTGGGGCCGCGAGGAACCCGGGGGGGGCGTGTCGCTAAAGCAGCGTCGTCAGCGCGCACCGGGCATTGGCGCTGTATAAAAGCGGCGCCGCATCATCCGCCGCCTAACTGGCGTCACCCGCGCATGCGTAGTTGCCGTCCTCCCCGAGGCCGCCCCGCAAGGAGATGTCAGATGGATCTTGCGGGGCGCGGAGGAAAGGAGGTCCTCCTTCAGAGAGGCCAGCCCACCGATCGGTGGGCACCGATCGCGGGCCAGACCCCTTTTGAGTCCTACCCCGGTGAAAGAACCCTCCTCGCCCCCCACAGGCCGCCCCCCCCAGCGTTCCCGCACTGTTCCCGCTGGCAGCGACCAGGTGTGGATGGTGCCGGCGGGAAGCTGTCGTTTTGGGCAGGCCGCTCGGCCCATCCGGGCCGGAGGATAGCGGGTGTAGTGGAGAATCGCCATTTTGGGTGTCCCGGGCGATTCTCCGGCCTGCGCCGCGCAGAACTCGAAGGGGCCGTTCTCGCCGCTTGGGTGCATCGTGGGAGGACGTTGGACCGGCGTTGCGGGGAAAAATGGCGCGCCAGGCGATTCTCCAAACCGGCGCGGGAGCGGAGAATCGCGCCCAGAGTCTCTTGCTTTATATTCTCTTCACGAGGCTTGAGGCTGCAGCCCTGGCTGTGTTCATTTAGCTGAGAACAGACACTGGTTTCACACACACACACACACAGGAGTATCTGCTAACTGAGTCACTGGGTGACATTATTTCCAATGAGAAAAACATAATGGGGAAGATGTTTGAGCTGCTGGGGCTGGGTGGGAGATGAGGTGCAGATAACGGAATGTCACTACTTTCTGTCTCCGGAAAGGGTTAATGCTGTGTTGACAGGGAGGGCTCTTGTATCAGTCACTGCCTGGTGCTGTCAGCTGTTTATAGTGCCTCACGACAGCCAACAAGAACAACCTGTTTGTGTTGTGATGTGACGGAGCTGGAGAGGCGGTGCCAAGGGCACAGTCGGTGCCAGCGAGCACAGTCAAAACACCGAGACCATCAGCACAAAGGTATCACTTAACTTCTCTTTTCTCCTCTTTCCTCGTTTCCTGAGGGCAACCACTTCATTGCCCAGGTACGGTTCACCCTCTTGAACAGATGTGGTGCAGGTTGCCATGAACTTATGCATGAGGGTTGGCTGGCCATTCGACTAAGGGGGCGGCGTTGGAACTTGTTGGTCGGACGTTTTGTCTACATTATTAGGGGAGGGATTGGGGTCTTCGAGTGACGGTCAGGTAGCAGGGATGGTTCCCATCCCCCAGCTAGGGCCTGGGTTTTTCTCCACCTCCCATAGCTATGAGGGGGAGCTGAAGGGCGGTTGTCGTAACCTGGGCTCAAATCAGTAAACTGCTAAAAAGAACGGTGTTTGATGAAGGATTTTGGGAACGAGGCCAACAGCATGAGTATCGATAACAATATCACACAAGGGAAAATTGGGACCGCATTTTTCTGCTTCTGTCAACAGAAAGAATGCCGTGAATTTATATTGCGTCGTTCACAATCTCAGGAAGTCCCAAACTGCTTGACAGCCAATGAAGTACTTCTGAAGTGCAGTCACTGTTGTAAATGAAGGAAATGCAGCCACCAATTTGTGCACAGCAAGCTCCCACACTGAGATAAATCATCAGGTGATCTGTTTTAACGATGTTGGACGAAGGATAAGTTGAGCAGGACACTGGGGAGAACATTCCCACTCTGCTTCAAAATAATGTCAGGGATGGGGGAGGGGGTGGGGTGGGATGGGGGGGGGGTCTTTCCTGCCCACCTGAGAGGGAAGACAGGGATTCCGTTCAATGCTTCAAGTCGCAGCCGGCTGCCGGGACAGTACCCGGTGCTGCACTGCAGTCCTAGTCCGGACTCCAGAATTGAGGCTTGCATGTCTGCCTCAGGAGGCAAGAGGGCGAGTCACTAAGCCATGGCAAACCCCACGTTAAAGTCATAACACCACCTTCTGCTCTCTGATGTCTCCTTAAACTTTGGTCTTCCCATCTTTTATTAAAAAAAAAAATTTTGAGTACCCAATTAATATTTTCCAATTAAGGGGCAATTTAGTGTGGCCAATCCACCTCCCCTGCATATCTCTGGGTTGTTGGGCGAAACCCACGCAAACACGGGGAGAATGTGCAAACTCCACACGAACAGTGACCCAGAACCGGGATCGAACCTGGGACCTCGGCGCCGTGAGGCAGCAGGGCTTACCCACTGCGCCGCCGTGCTGCCCTCCGGTCTTCCCATCTTAATACAATCTCTGGAGTTGCGACTACCCGAGGATTTTCTCCTCCCAGGCTTTTGGTGCACCTGGTTTTTTGCCTTCAATTCTTTTTGTGCTGAGCTGCATCCAGTCAACGGCCAAATACATTTGTTTTAAAATGATCGTAAACTCCTCCTGTTCCTCCAATAACCCTTCAAACCCAGGCTTAGCATCTCAATATCGCTTCTTGCTGATTTTCCTCACTTTCAGTCGTATCTTTTGCAGACAAACTTGTGTTCTGCCCTGGTCCTTTCACTTAGATTTTCCAGTGACATGTGGTAAAGAAGCTCAGCAACTGACACTGTGAGGAAAAATGTGGCTTGTTTTGATGTGGGAAGTGGTTTGTTCGATTGCTGAATGGATTTCTTGAGGGGGGTAGGAGAGATGGAGGGGGGGGTGGGGGGGGGGGGGCAGTTGACCGTGTTCGCGTCCCCTCTTTCTTTGTTTCACCCTTCACCAGTATTGGTTCCTCGGTGTTTATAGTATCTCACTGGGGTTTCCAACCCTCCAGGTTTGGCCTGGAGTCTCCAGAAATTGAAGATCAATCTCCAGGACGCTGTCGTGTACAACCTTGGAGAAAAAGCATCGGGACATGCGTTTTAAAATGTCTCTCTTTTGAACATTTCTCTTTACCAAATATAAAAATATTGAAATTATTGTGGTGTGTGGGGGAGGGGGGGGGGGGGGGGGTTCCAAACCCCACTCTGGGGCCTTGAGCATAAAACACTGCCTGACGCTTCAAAGCAGTGCCGATGCGAGTCCTGCACCGTCGGACGCAACGCCTGCTATGGAAGCATTCCCCCATTCGGTTTTGCAATGTCAACTGTCATGCTGTAGTTACAGCCCCTCGCCACAATGTGTCTCTCTAGATGGAGTAGCTGAAGTCTCTCAACTCTTGTGTCGACATCAACTGATGTGAACAGCACCAGGGGGGAATGTACTTGTATTAAAATATAAAATACATAGTTGCTTGACATAAGTTTGTCTTGAGGATATTTGAGGGATGGAGGGGAGCTCCAGAAAGAAACAGTGGCAGATGGAGCTCCTGTGCTTGTGTCCAACTGCCTTTTTCTCATTTGTTTGTTCTATAAACTCAGCTAAGTGCAGATTCCCTTTTATTCAGATCAAGGCAGATTTGATTCAAATTAATGTGATCTGGTTCTGTGAAGCTCCTTTATTAAACCCTATGCCTTTGATGCCATCCCATTTTAGTGATTCTACCCATAAATTAGGATTCGGAATTGGCTCTGGACATCCAGATGCTTGGTTGAGGATTGTTGACTCAGGTTGGACCGCATTCCAAGAGGTTTCATCGTATGACTTCCCACCTATAGTTACACCTCATCACCAATAACCCCCAGCTGCGTTCCCGCCATTGGTTGTCTGATCAATCCTCATGGCGATTGGTTGATAACAGAGGCCACGATGCCCACAATTCCCTCTGCCGCAGGAAAAGCTCTATCTATGAAATGATGTCATCAGTTTCCAGAAGGAAAAAAAGCTCAGATCAGTATTATCATTTCCCAGTTTTACTACTTTTTCTTTCTGGGAGTGGGGTTTCATCCTGTGGTCCTTCTGTTTGTTGCTTGTTTCTACAGAAACAATACATTATCACTGAGGTTGCTCACAACTCTGTCCAGGAGATTAATTCTAGGAGATTCCCTGACAAGCTGGAAGAGTTGACCATGCTAAGCTTGATTGCAGCAAAGAGGAAGGAGGTGAGGATGGAGAGCAAATAGCAGCATTCATCACAACAATTTCCATAGCGTTAATGGGCGGGATTCTCCGGCCCACTGCCGGGTCGGAGAATCGCTGGGGGGGCGGCCTGAATCCCGCCCTCGCCAGCTGCCGAATTTTCCAGCGCCGGGGATTTGGCGAGGGCGGGAATCGCCCCGCGCCGGTCGGCGGCCGCTGGCAGTGGCACCCCCGGTGATTCTCCGGCCCGCGATGAGCCAAATGGCCACCCGTTTTCGGCAGGTCCCACCGGCGTAAATTAGAGTAGGTACTTACTGGCGGGACCTGGCTGTGCGGGTGGCCTCTGGGGTTCTCGGGGGGAGGGGGGGATCTGGCCCCCACGGTGGCCTGGCCCGCGATCGGGACCCACCGATCCGCGGGCGGGTCTGTGGCATGGGGGCACTGTATTCCTCCGCGTCGGCTGCTGTGGTCCTCCGCGATGGCCGACGTGGAGATGAACCCCCCCTGCGCATGTGCTGGGATGATGCCAGCACACGCTGGCGCTCCCCCGCATGCGCCAACTCACGCCGGCCAGCGGAGACCCTTCGGCGTCAGCTGCCGGCCAGAGGGGCGCAAACCACTCTGGCACCGGCCTAGCCCCTGAAGGTGCGGAGAATTCCACACCTTCGGGGTGGCCCGACGCCAGAGTGGTTCACGCCAATCCTTCGCACCGGAGTTTCCCGCCCCGCCGGTTCGTGGAGAATCCTGCCCCATAATGCATCAAGGAAACCACAGCTAATGTAAATCTCCCAGGGCACGTCACAGGAGTATGATAAAGCAAAATATGACACCTAGCCACAGAAGGAAAAGGTCAGTTAGGGCAGCACGGTGGCGCAGCGGTTAATAATAATCTTTATTGTCACAAGTAGGCTTACATTAACACTGCAATGAAGTTACTGTGAAAAGCGCCTAACCGCCTCGTTCCGGCCCCCGGAGGAAACCCACGCAGACACGGGGAGAACGTGCAAACTCCACACACACAGTCAACCAGGTGGAATTGAACCTGGGTCCCTGATGCTGTGAGGCAGCAGTGCTAAGCATTGTGCCACCCCAAAAGCATGGTCAAAGAGATGGCTTGAAGGAGTGGAGTGGTAGGGAGGGAATTCAGGAGCTTGATGCCCAGGCAACTGATGGTGGAGCAGTTAGAATTGAGGAAGTGCACAAAACCAGAGTTAGAGGAACATAGATATCCCAAAGGATTGTGGGGTTAGAGGAGACTACAAGGGAGAGATAGACAGAGGGGGCTGTTCCTGTGTTTTGTTTCTGGATGCTTTATGAGCAGACCTTCGAATGATTTAGGATACTATCAATAAAGGGCTCCTTGCACCAAACTCCAGTCTGCTCCAACTGAATTCCTTGACTACACTAAGAACAAAGGAAAATGGCTCCACTGTCTACCGACTGGACAAATACCACTTGCCTTTCAGGATTAAAAATACATTCCTTCAGTTATAGCTCAACTCTCCTTTTTGATTCATTTAGTTGGAATTTTAGTTGTGATTTCCTTGATGTGATACCACTCTCACCTCTTGAGTCCGAAGATGAAAGCTTCAAGAAGTGTGAGCATGGTTAGCACTGCTCTAGGGCAGCACGGTGGCGCAGTGATAACACTGCACTCTCACAGCGCCGAGGTCCCAGGTTCGATCCCGGCTCTGGGTCACTGTCCGTGTGGAGTTTGCACATTCTCCCCGTGTTTGCGTGGGTTTCACCCCACAACCCAAAGATGTGCAGGGGAGGTGGATTGAACACACTAAATTGCCCCTTAATTGGAAAAAATTAATTGGGTACTCTAAATTTATTTTTTTAAAAAGCACTGCTCAGCAGGGACCCAGGTTCAATTCTGATCTGGGGTAACAGTCTGTATGGAGTTTGCACATTTGCCCTGCGTCTGCGTGGGTTTCTTCCGGGTGCTCTGGTTTCCTCCCATAGTCCAAAGAGATGAAAGTATCCAATTTTTCCCCCCAATTAAGGGGCAATTTAGCATGGCCAATTCATCTACCCTGCACATCTTTGGGTTGTGGGGGTGAGACCCAACATGGGGAGAATGTTCAAACTCCACACAGACAGTGACAAGGCTGGGATCGAACCCCGGTCCACAATGCCGTGAGGCAGCAGTGCTAACCATTGCGCCACCGTGCTTCCCAGGTTAGGTGGATTGACCATGGTAAATTTCCCCTTAGTGTCCAAAGGTGTGCAGGTTAGGTGGAGCTATGGGGAGTGGGCCCAGGTAGGGTTCTCTTTCAGAGGGTCAGTGTAGACTTCTGCACTGTAGGGGTTCCACAATTCAGGCTGACACTCAGTGCAGTACTGAGGGAGGGCTGCACGTTTGAGGTACAGACTTTTGAGATGTTTACCATGTCTGCCTTCTCGAGGTGGCATGTGTAAGATCCTATAACATCATTTGAAAAAGAGCAGGGGGTTGCCTTGATGGCTTAATATTTATCCCTCATACAACATCACCTTTGCTGTTTGTGGCAACTTGATGTGCACAGATTGGTGCTGCTATTTCCTACATTACAATAGTGACTCGTGCATCATCTGCTGTGAAGGAGTTGGGGCAGGCAGAGGTTGCAAAAGTATTTTTTTCTTTACCGTTTGTTGTTTGGCCTCGTGGGGAACCTGGAAGCATAACAAAAGTGGTTCCCCCCCCCCCCCCCCCACCCCCAACCCCCACTGATGGGTTTGCAACTCACCCACATCAGTTGAACAGTTGATATTGAATCTCAAAAAGGCCTCCAGGCAAGCAGGAAAGCTGTTTTCAAACACCGAGCGCCCCAGGTTTTATTGTGGCCTCGCTCACATTCTCCTGTGTGTATGTGTGTGATCCCACAACACAAGAACACACATTAAATATTTTAAAAGTTGCACTGTAAATAACTTCAAAGGTGACTTGTACAAGTCTGTGCCATTACACAAAAATCCTTTTGGGTTAAATCTTTGATTGATGCAACAACTCTACTCTGCCCTCTTTCCTCACCTTCTGAACACAAAGGGAAATAGGAGGAGGCTGTACAGACCCTCGGGTTTGCTCTGCCATTCAATAAGATTATTGCTGGTAGTGAGCCTCATCTCCACATTCCCACCCTATCCTGACTATGAAAGGCTGTTTAAAAATTCATTCATGGGATGTGGGCGTCGCTGGTTGGGCCTGCATTTGTTGCCCATCCCTAATTGCCCTTGAACTGAGTGGCTTGCTTGGCATTGAAGAGTCAACCACATTGCTGTGGGTCTGGAGTCACATGTAGGCCAGACAGGATAAGGATGGCAGATCTCCTTCCCTCAAAAGACATTAGTGAACCAGATGGGTTTTTACAACCATTGACACTGGTTTCACTGTCATCGTTAGACTTTTTAATTCCAGATATTTATTGAATTCAAATTTCAATCTCTGCCATGGTGGGATTTAATCCCAGGGCCCCCGGGGCAAAACCCTGGGTCTCAATTTACTAGTCCTTTGACAATACCACTATACTACTGCCTGCACCTTTACTCCTGATGGTCCCGTCCAGCAATGTGCCGGCTCCTTCACAGCGAACAAAGAATAATACAGCACAGGAACAGGCCCTTTGGACCTGCTGCCATCGCATGCCAGTGTGAACCTCAGTGTGATGCACTTGCCCTTGTTTAGAGTGATGCAGTGTTCAAATGCCCAACAGGCAGGGTTCACAGGATTGTGCAATTTGCAAGTAGTGGCTCAGCGATGACATGCCCTGACCATGGAATCAAAAGTAAAGTTATGGGTTCAAGCCCCTTTGAGGAGGAAATGCATAGCGGTCTGCCCAGCACTGGAAGCTGGCAAATGACAGGAATTCTTTTCTTTTACCCTTCCTTGTTCGCAGTCGCTATTAATGGTGGAACTAGGGTCAATGTTGTCTTGTCACCATCTCTCCTTCCCCCCCCACACTCGCGCGCACCTCGAGATTATCACATACCACGAGGGAATCGTTACACTCTGTCATTTTGTACTTCACCCACAATCTTACCAAAAAGTCCCAAGGAGCGTCCCACAATGTAGTGACCATTTTGCACATAGCCAGAACCCACAAACAAGATCAAAGGACAGTTTTTCTTGGTGATTTTGGTTGAGGGACAAGAGTTGTGGGAAAGACACAACTTTAAGTAGAATCATGGGACCTTCAAAGACAAAGCAAGTGAGGAGGGCCTCCATTAAAAAAAAAAAGACACCCCTACATTGAATACATGCAGGCACGACATGAGGTATTTGATTTCTGCCATAGAATCCTAGAATTTACAGTGCAGAAGGAGGCCATTCGGCCCATCGAGTCTGCACCGGCCCATGGAAAGAGCACCCCACCTAAGCCCACGCCTCCACCCTATCCCCGTAACCCCACCTAAACTTTTTCGACACTAAGGGCGATTTATCATGGACAGTCCATCTCACCTGCACATCTTTGGACTGTGGGAGGAAATTGAACCCGGAGGAAACCCACGCACACACAGGCGAGAACGTGCAGTCTCCGAACAGACAGTGACACAAGCCGGTAATCGAACCTGGGACCCTGGAGCTGTGAAGCAACTGTGCTAACCACTGTGCTATTGTGCTGCCCAAATATATTCATTTGATTTCCCACCGATAGAACGATCTTCCGCTGTCGGACAGGTCTCAAGGGGGAAGGGTTGTGGTGATTTAATTCTCCGCCTCTTATACCCTCAGTCTGATAGATATGGTATTAAATTGAGAGGCCTGTCTGTCCTCTCCGGCAGATGTGAAGCATCCCATGGCACCAGTTAATGGAGTGAACCAGGGGAGCTCTCCCCAATGCGTCAGCGAGAAGAGAAGAAAAATGGATCATCTGGACGTCATCACACAATTGTTGGTGGGATCTTGCTGTGTGAAACCTTCCTACCGCATGTCATGATCTTAGAACAGTGGCTAAGCTTCAGAAAAATACTTCAGTGGATGTCCTGAGGTGGTGAAAGGTTCTATAGAAATTCTTGTTCCCAAGCAAGGGTACCTTATTAGTGACGCATGAGGAGGAATTGGGTCTGCTGGGAATTGTGTCAAGTCTGAGGTTACACGGAACTCCAATTCACTGAGGAGTATTTAGGACGGTGGCTGTAATCAGCTCTTTCATCCCAACAGTTTGGCTTGGGTTGAAAGTGGGTATAATTAAGGCTCTAAGGAGCCCAATTCCCTGGTCAGGGATTTGTCTTATTCTGCTTGTGTGGGATTACTGTGAGGCACCACCGCCCCCCACATTTTAATTTTGTTTTCATCGCTTAAAGAGTAATTCACCCCCCACCTCCCAAACAATAAACTGTAGTTGGAGCCTTGCTGAGCATACATTTCTATAGATTCAGGTTGCTAGCTGTGATTAAATGTGTTTGTGGTGACTCGAGACACACACTGGAGGCTTCCAGTAGTTGACGAAGGGTTTACTGATGAAAGGCAAAGACAAGTAAGAATACAGACACAGAACACAGTATGACAGCTCTGATCACTTCGGCTCCAGGATCCACACTGCCCATGGTCCTGCTCTCAGGGTCCCGCACAAACTCCCTATTCGCCAGGGTCTGCGTGTTCCCGTGTGGTTGATCATAAGACACAGAAGCAGAATTAGGCCACTCGGCCCATCGAGTCTGCTCCGCCATTCAATCATGGCTGATATGTTTCTCATCCCCATTCTCCTGCCTTCCCCCCATGACTCATGATCCCCTTGTTGATCAAAAACCTATCTATCTCTGTCTTAAAGACCCTCAGTGATTTGGCCTCCACAATTTTCTGCGGCAAAGAGTTCCACAGATTCAGCACCCTCTGGCTGAAGAAATTCCTCCTCATCTCTGTTTTAAAGGATCGCCCCTTCAGCCTGAGGCTGTGCCCTCGGGTTCTAGTTTCTCCTACTAGTGGAAACATCCTCTCCACGTCCACTCTAGCTCAGCCTTGCGGTATCTTGTAAGTTTCAATGAGATCCTCCCTCATCCCTCTGAACTCCAACGAGTACAGACCCAGAACCCTCAACTGTAAGTCCTTCATTCCGGCGATCCTTCTTGGCCCCGATTGGCTCTGAGCTGGTTAAGTGGTTTGTCAAGCCCGCCCCCTTAAAGGGACTGCGCTACTATTGTTTTCCTATAGCTTTCATCACACAACTTGCCCCCATCCTCCAGCCACCAGACGACAAACGCACCTATCCATGCGATGTGCAGCCTTCCTACACCAACCGGAAAGCAAAAAGACTCGTCATCCAATTTGATGATGCTTGACAGTCAGCCAAACAGCTTCCCCCCACCACCCCCAAACCCCACCCATTTTCAATACGTTTGTGTCTGGTAAAGAAAAGCGTTCAAAGAAAATGACAAAACCAATCTTTTTTAACGTCCTGAGGATTTTTCTCCAGAGTCGCACACAGCAGCATCCTGGAGATTGATCTTCAATTCCTGGGGGCTCCAGGGCAATCCTAGAGGGTTGGCAACCCTCAGACAAATTCCACAGAGGGCAAACAACTTGGGAGTTGGTGTCCCAAACAGGCCTTTCTCTAATCTACCTGGGGACATTTCTTGTAAAAGAAAGAACTTGCATTGATATGGTGCCGTTCTGAGCCTTTGGGATAGTCCAGGAGTATCTGACAGCCAGTGAAGTGCTTTTAAAGTGTGGATAATATTGCAAAATAGGAAATGTTCAAGCCAAATTGTGCACAGGAAACTCCCAGAAACAGCAAGAAGGAAGTCCCTTAGTATTGTGCGGGACTAGATTATGTCTACGAGTCTGGAGTGGGCTGTGGATCCATGCTTGTCTGACGCTCGGGGCTGTTGGCTGAACCAGGCTTTGCCACTTGCGACACCATAACGCCAAGCCTACTTTAAGAAAGAATCGCAGAGCTAAAATTGTGGTAGTCACAATGACCTGAGCCCCGAGGTACGTCTCATATTTCAAAAGGAGGAGGTAAAGCACCGGGGATATACCATATACTTTCCCAAGGAAAATAGATCACATTTGTGCTGCTGAGCTTCCCCGGCCCCACCCCTACACCTCCCTACTTAGTGGGACATTAACAGTGCTCAGTGACCTTTCTTCACCCCAACTGTGTCGGAGTCCATCCCTCTGACCTACCCTGCAGCCTTAAGCGTGTCGCGATGTGGCGACAGACATTTTTTTTTGGAGGGGAAAAGCAAAAACTCGAATTTCTACTGTACCTGTCACAATCTTATGACACCGCAAAGCGCCCCACAGCCAATGGAATTTCAGTATTTTGTTATTATCTTGGAAATACGGCAGCCAATTTGTACACAGCAAGCTCCCACAAACGCAATTGGCGACTGGATGATATGCTACGTGATGGTGGCGAATGGATAAATTTATTGGCTGGGGGGGGGGGGGGGGGCCCGGGGACACCCTTATAGTAATTTGGGATTTGGGGGGGGCGGGGCTGTTCGGGGGTCGCGTCGGGGGCTCGAGAGGTTAAATAGAGTCCTAATTCTTGCTGCACTGAGGAGTTCCAGAGAGCGGAGCTTCTCAGTGAAAAGCGGGGCTAAGTGCAGCCTCGGCTGTGCTTTCCTCTCTGAGACCCCCGATCTATGCAGATGTGAGTTAGATGGCGGGGTGTTTGGAGTGCCGAGAAACTGTCGGCTAATTGCGTGCTACGGGACTCTGTCCCGTTCGGGCAGACCGTCCCTCGATCTCCTGACTGAGATGAAACTGTTACCTGCTGCTACCCAGGTGATACCTATTGGATCGAGTTGGATTCATTATAGAAAAATAGGTTGGGGGTGCACAGGGGGTCATCTGCTTGAGTCATTCCTACCAAGGCAGTGCTGGGTATAGAAAGAGGGAGGCTCTCCTAGTTTCTTTTTAAAATTTAGAGTACTCAATTATTTTTTTTCCAATTAAGGGGCAATTTAGCGTGGCCAATCCACCTACTCTGCACATCTTTGGGTTGTGGGGGTGCAACCCACGCAGACACGGGGTAAATGTGCAAACTCCACACGGACAGTGACCCAGGGCCGGGATCGAACCTGGGACCTCGGCGCAGTCTCCCCTCGTTTACCTGATGCCAATTTAAACTCCCTTGCACTTCAGGAAATAAGGTAATCAGGAGGCCAAGCGAGTGTAGGGCCTGTGGTGTGCGGTGACGGGAATAGGCCAGAGCTCTTCAGGGAGATGGACGGAATGAAGTGTTCAGCAGTGGAAATGCGAGTGGCGAGTTGATTTCCTCATTTAGTTTTTCCATACTGGCTGTTGTGCGTTCAGCTCTGACCTGAAGCAGACAGGTGATTGTGCTGTGATGTCATTGCCGCACCTTGTTCCAGGAGAGAGCGAGCTCAGTATACCCAGCCAGGGAGAGTGAGCGAGCTGACACAACAAATCTGAAGGCAGCAGAGATTCATTGAAAGCAGTGGGGAGGGGGGGCATGTGGAGGCTACTTATTTAATTCCAGGTTTATTTGTTTTCCATTTGGGGGTGGGATTGTTTTCCAAACTTGCTGGAGGTGAGGATGTGTCAATGACGGCTTTGAACAGACGGATCACCAAGTGGTTGGGTAAGATTTGTATGTGTTTTTCTTTCTCTCTCTCTCTCTGCGCTGTGAGTTCAGTTGTTCCTGAGTTGGTGTCAGATCCAATCAATCGCCTATTGGGTTGAAAGCATCTGACCCCCGGGACAATTCCCACTCAACCCTTGTGGCCCCCTGAGCTGATCGGGTGGGATACAAACTCTTCCATCTGAACAAGGCTTAGTCATTTGATTTTGAGGACTGTGGCGAGAGATTCCGTGCGACCTGTGCTGCGTATCTTGGACCCAGTCACAGAACATTTACAGGCCATGAGCCAATGTCTGTGTAATTTTGCTGTATACTTAGCAAAGCTACTATTAGTTCAGTCTTACTAAACCGACGGGCTAGTGGGTATTTGAGCGCTGCGAACTGGAAGGTGAAACAAGGGAGCGTCTCTATTGACAGTGCCTGAGTAATGAGTGAAAAATGCCAAAGCTCGCTGCTTTTTATTTCACCACCCTGCTGCTGATGGGCCACCTCAAGCGGTTGGTATGTGAGTGTGCCAAGAAATACCAACCTGATCACTTGCCTTGATAAATTTGAGCTCCCGATAATAGGGTGGACAAGCGTAGCCTTGTGCCCTATATTGGGTGGCTTGTTTGTTGTTTTATTTTCTCTCTCTCTCTCCCTCTCCTAAATGTCGCCAATCTCCTGAACTGATACCGGTTTATGGTCATCTGGAACTACTGCGACTTTATAGGATGACCTGAGACGCTCCCTCAACTTTTAACTCCATTCTGCTCTAAACTATAGAATGATACAAGGCAGACAGAGGCAATTTGGCTCATCAAGACTGCCAGCTCTTTGAAAAAGCTATCCAATCATTCCTTTCCCTTATTCCTGCAAATGTCAGCTTTTCACACATATATCCAGCACCCTTTAGAAAGCTGCTATTGAATCTTATCCACCACCATTTTGAGCAGTACATTCCAGATCATCATAACTCGCTTCCTGAGAATTTCTCTCTGGATCTTTTTTTGTCTTCAAGACTGGCCTTTGGGAATTCATTATTCCCAGTGATTTTATTTATTCGAAACGAGCTAAATTCCAATAAAATCAGTTTAGCAGGAAGACTTCTGCATGGATCAGGATTTCTGTGAACTGTACATCAAAACAGCCGGTTATAAATATACACCATCGCCCCTTTAGTCATCCACACAGCATATCAGTCTTAAAGGGGAAGTGCTGCCAATATTCAAGTTTCGGTTGTAAAATGTGGCGAATGCTTTCTTTGGTAAAATTGTTTGATAATCCGTAGGAGACTCTGTAAAGCTAATTTCCATTGCAACAGTGCCAAAATTGAGTGGTTTTTATTTAAGAAAAAGTGAGAGAAAAATGATTCTCTTTGTTTAAGAGTGTGTTGGTGGGTATCTTTATATGCGGATGATCTGCTACTATATGTGGCGGATCCAGCGGAGGGGATGCCAGAAATAATGCGGATACTTGGGGAGTTTGGGGATTTTTCAGGGTATAAATTGAACATGGGGAAGAGTGAGCTGTTTGTGGTGCATCCAGGGGAGCAGAGTAGAGAAATAGAAGACCTACCGTTGAGGAAGGTAACAAGAGACTTTCGTTACCTGGGGATCCAGATAGCTAAGAATTGGGGCACATTGCACAGGCTAAATTTGACGCGGTTGGTGGAACAGATGGAGGAAGATTTCAAGAGATGGGATATGGTAGCATTGTCAATGGCAGGGAGGGTGCAGGCAGTTAAGATGGTGGTCCTCCCGAGATTCCTCTTTGTGTTTCAGTGTCTCCTGGTGGTGATCACGAAGGCTTGTTTCAAAAGGATAGAAAAGAGTATCATGGGTTTTGTTTGGGCCGGGAAGACTCCGAGAGTGAGGAAGGGATTCTTACAGCGTAGTAGGGATAGGGGGGGGCTGGCACTACCGAGCCTAAGTGAGTATTATTGGGCTGCTAATATTTCAATGGTGAGTAAGTGGATGGGAGAGGAGGAAGGAGCGGCGTGGAAGAGATTAGAGAGGGTGTCCTGTAGGGGGACCAGCCTGCAGGCTATGGTGACAGCCCCATTGCCGTTCTCACCAAGGAACTATACCACGAGTCCGGTGGTGGTAGCTACACTGAAGATTTGGGGACAGTGGAGACGACATAGGGGAAAGACCGGAGCACTGGGGGGGTCCCCGATAAGAAACAACCATAGGTTTGCCCCGGGGGGAATGGATGGGGGATATGGAATGTGGCAAAGAGCAGGTATAACGCAATTGAAAGATCTATTTGTGGATGGGAAGTTTGCGAGTCTGGGAGCGCTGACCGAGAAATATGGGTTGCCCCAAGGGAATGCATTCAGGTACATGCAATTGAGGGCTTTTGCGAGGCAACAGGTGAGGGAATTCCCGCAGCTCCCGACACAAGAGGTGCAGGACAGAGTCATCTCAAAGAAATGGGTGGGGGACGGTAAGGTGTCGGATATATATAGGGAAATGAGAGACGAAGGGGAGACTATGATGGACGAACTAAAAGGGAAATGGGAAGAAGAGCTAGGGGAGGAGATTGAGGAGGGGATGTGGGCAGATGCCCTAAACAGGGTAAACTCGTCATCCTCGTGCGCCAGGCTAAGCCTGATTCAGTTTAAGGTATTACACAGGGCACATATGACTGGAACACGGCTCAATAAATTTTTTGGGGTGGAGGATAGGTGTGCGAGGTGCTCGAGAAGCCCAGCGAATCATACCCATATGTTTTGGTCATGCCCGGCACTACAGGGGTTTTGGATGGGGGTGACAAAGGTGCTTTCGAAAGTAGTAGGAGTCCGGGTCGAACCAAGCTGGGGGTTGGCTATATTTGGGGTTGCACAAGAGCCGGGAGTGCAGGAGGCGAAAGAGGCCGATGTTTTGGCCTTTGCGTCCCTAGTAGCCCGGCGCAGAATATTGCTAATGTGGAAAGAAGCCAAGCCCCCGGGGGTGGAGACCTGGATAAATGATATGGCGGGGTTCATAAAGTTAGAGCGGATTAAGTTCGTCCTAAGGGGGTCGGCTCAAGGGTTTACTAGGCGGTGGCAACCGTTCGTCGAATATCTTGCGGAAAGATAGATAGGGGAGAACAAAGAAGGCAGCAGCAGCGGCCCAGGACTTGGGGGGGGGGGGGGGGGGAATGGGGGTGGTGGTGTGTGGCCTGAGACAAGGTAGTTGCCAATTAGGGCTAGTTTTTATTTTTTGTTATTTAATATTTATTTATTTGTTGTTGTTTTTGTTTAAATTTAAAAAGGTCATTATTATCTGTATTGTTACAATGTTGTGTAAAGGATGCACAATGTACTGTGTTGGTTGACCAAAAATTTTCAATAAAATATTATTTTTAAAAAAAAAGAGTGTGTTGGTGTACAATAAAAGTGGTTAGAAAAAGGTTTTGGTTCATTGAGATTCTACACAAATGGTAATAGATGAAAGGACTCCCGGTCCAATTTGGAAGGAATGAGGGAGGGTCTGTGCCCTTTGGATTTCAACTGCTTTGGAATAATGAGGGGGAATTTGTGCCATTCAAAAGTGAAGGGAGTGGATTCTACAGGGTGGGAGTGAATGGGAAGTGGTCCAGTGGATGGGGAATCTACACAGTGTGTGCGTGCAGGAATGCTTTTGGTCCAAAGATGTGCAGGTTAGTTGGATTGGCCATGCTAAATTGCCCTTTAATGTCCAGGGATGTGCAAGTTAGGTGGGTTGCGGGACTACGGAGATAGGGCGGAGGCAGTAGTCCTAGGTAATGTGCTGTTCTGGAGTATCGGGCTGAATGACCTCCTTCTGCACTGTAGGGATTCTATGGATTGGGACAAAGTGAAGAACTTGGAACGGAAAGGAATTTTGATCCGTCGGAATCCCGTACTGAGATGGTGGCTTCATTTTTCATTTGGGTTGTTTGATTACTCCTGTTGTTGTGCATACAGCCTACTGTAGTTCACCTCAATCCCCCAAGGATTTTCCACGTGGGTACATGGAATTATGCGCTACACCCACTTGAGGGGGCAAACCTTCTCAATGGCACAGTTAGAATTTGAGTTGTATTTGAGTAAAAAACTATGAACCATGCTCCACAAGGGTGTGAAGTACTGTTGGTTATAGATCAGTCAACTGCGGATGGAATAATGAGTGTAATTTAACTGGTGACTTATGAGTGTTACACAAGAGTGTATTGACACAATGATGGAGTGTGCTGGCTTAATTTTGGTGCTTTTCTTACAGAGTGTCGGTCCATACAAACCCATTTCTAATATGGCAGAAGCTTTATTTATATCTGTGCTTCCTGGCAGTCACAGTACGGTGCCACATGTCATCTAATGCAGTCAGCGCACAGAAAATACTCTAGGATCACGAAGTTCTTGAGCCGCAATGTCCGCAAGCTCTTAATTGACCTTCCCTGGTTTCTGATCTTCAGCCAGGATTGTAAATAACCATTGAGTGCACTAACCCTGGAAACTGTTTATCATCAACTTGCCTTAAAGGGGCTCATGACCACACATCAGATGGTTTGGGTTTCCTCATGAGGTACTGCAGTCCTGTTCTGTTCAACTGCGTATCCGCTGATGAACCTGGGATTTGTCAGTACACAGATCGACAGATAAAATTGGGAATTCTTGTTTCTGGCACAAGATAGGTACGACATCCAGAGGTCGCTTGACGTTTTGCGGAAGTGAAGCAACCTTCTCAAAACAAAGAGAAAGGAAGCCAAGCCTTTAGTTACGGGTTTCTTCTGACCTGGAGCATAAAGCAGTTTGCCGACTATAATTTCCGTCTGGAATTTGAAACGAGCTACGATTACCTGGGGAGTGTGCAGATAGTGGCCTTAAAAGGGACAGCTCAGCAGCTGACGTCATAACAGTGTTCCATTGTCTAGACCAGTGGTGGGCAATCTGCGGCCCATCATCAGAGGTCTGAGTCTGGTCCGCGAGACAGTTTGTTCACCGTTGCCCGCGCGCAGGGTTACCAGATTCTGCTGGTTTCTGTCTGCGTAGGTTTTTCCCTTGCAGGAAGTACCTCCTAAAGCAAGGGTGCGTGAAGTGAGGTGCGTGCTAATTGCCCACAACATTGACTGTGAGAGCTGTGCACACTCAATCAAAGCGTGAATATTTCTTTTGTTATTGCCATTTAAAGTTGTTGACAGTTCCATTAATGTTATGAATGATTAAACATTTTCTAGAACACGTTATGAAATATTCGGCGTGTAATAAATAAATTTAATTGTATTCGTGGAGTGATAGCTTGTGAACAATCTTGTGGCCCACTGAGGTGAAGGAGGGCCACTCATGCAGCCCACTCACCAGCCTAGGTTGCCCATCACTGGTCTAGACTATTCACCAACAAAGCTGATCGAGCGCTGCCTGTTTTCTAAGTAAACCCAATGGACTGATCCTTGCAACTGGCAGTAATTCCGTAAGTGGGAAATACTCCATTTTCCTCCGTGATAACACTCTCAGCTCTGCAGTAGAAGTGTTCAGGTCCCACTCCAGAAACTTCACACACAAGATCCAACCTGCTGCTCCCAGTGCAGCATTGAGGGGATGGGCCACAGGCCTTCGGATGAGGCCCAATCTTCCCCCTCAGATGGACGGAATGGGTTCTATGGCATTATTTTGAAGTGGAGCAGGGGTGTTCTCCCCAGTGTCACAACCAATATTTTCCTCAACCAAAACCACTAAAACAGATTACCTAAATGTTATCACATTGCTGCTGTGGGACCTTGCTGTGCACAAATTAGCTGCTGCATTTCCTACAACATTGACTACACTTCAGAAGTACTTCATTGCATGCAAAGAACATAGAGACCTCCTGAGGTCATGAACGATGCTGCATAATTGCAAGTCTTTCTTGATTTATCTCTTTGCCCTATTCTTCCCCTACATTCTTTCCTTTCTTCCTTTCCTCTCCCCTTTCTTTGTTCTGTTCTTAAATTCTTTGCCTGTTCCAGTGAGCAATCAGCGTGCTCCAGTTTTCTCCCACAAGTCCCGAAAGACGTGCTTATTAGGTGAATTGGACATTCTGAATTCTCCCTCTTGTACTCGAACAGGCGCCGGAGTGTGGCGACCAGGTGATTTTCACAGTAACTTCATTGCAGTGTTAATGTAAGCCTACTTGTGACAATAAAGATTATTATTATTAATAATGAGCAACTGCGTTTCCTCCTCCCCCACCCCTTGCCTTCACACCATTCTGAATATATAAGGCAGAAACTCATGTTTGAGGAGAGTTAGACGGATACCAGTGCCCTGGAACATCCTTTTTTTCTGTGGGGTATTCGACAACTAAATCAGATGCCATCCTCCCCCAATAGCCCCGCTCTCACCCATTCTGGGCAGTGATAGCTAGTTAATCATAAAAAGGAGGGGACTGAGCATCTTTGCCTGGATTAGTGAGGCCCTGTCACATTGATTCAACTCAGCCAAGCCACCATGGACTGGAATTCCAAACTTGGGATCTTTCTGCTCTATATAGACTAGTATTACCCAGGTGTTTACCCAGAAAGCAGAGGAAGGGGGTGTGCTTAGAATTCCAAACTAAATATTCATGACTCTAATATGGACAACCTGCTAACGAACACCTTTGGGACTGTTTTGAACAGATGGGTGTTCTTATTTTCTTTTTTTTTTAATTTAGAGTACCCAATTCTTTCTTTCCAATTTAGGGGCAATTTGGAGTGGCCAATTCATCTACCCTGCACATCTTTTTGGGTTGTGGGAATGGGTCCCACGCAGGCACAAGCAGAACAGATTGGTGTTCATATGTTCTTTCAGTGAACCGTGTCTGATAAAATGGCCGCTCATTCCTACACCTGAGCATGCTCAGAAACCAACTGGATGTCAACAAAGGGGAGGCTCTTTTCACAGTGAGGCTCCTTTGCTGCTGTTGCACTCATTGAGGGTGATCATTGTGGACCAGGGTAATGTCCCCAAAGGGGAGAAGGCAGAGGTTGTGTTTCAAATCAGTGAGGTACCAAAAATGTGGGATATTTACAGTGTGTGGTTGCTATGGAAACAGTTCTTGATTGCCCATTTTTATTGTGAGTTGGGCAATGTTGTATGCCTGGCACTGGGCATGTGCGAAGACATAGTGTGCCAATTGAGATGGGCTCTTTCTGATACCTTGTACTGAACTGAGTGTCTTCCGAACAATGCCACTTACTGAATTTGCTTCATATTACATAATGGGCACAATGGGCCAAATGATTGTCCCTGTTGCATCATTCTGTTATTTTATGATTCTTTGAACTGTGGATCCTGACCTTGCGTATAACCGTGTGACTAGCAGCAGTAACGATTTTGGCTGTGTAGTGGTTACGTTACTGGACATGAAACCCAGAAAGTGCAAGTTCAAAACCCACCAGGGCAGTTTGAGAGCTTGAATTCAATTTAAAACAAAAATGCAGATTGAAAAATTGTAAACGAACCAGGGGCAGGAGGAAGCCATTCAGCCCCTCGAGCCTGCTCTGCCATTTAATAAGATGGCTGATCCGATAGTCACCTTAAATCTGCATCCCACCCACCCTCGATAACCTTTCACCCCCTTGCTTACCAAGAATCTATCCACCTCTGCCTTAAAAGTAGTCAAAGACAGGCAGCACGGTGGCGCAGTGGTGGTTAGCATTGCTGCCTCACGGGGCTGAGGTCCCAGGTTCGATCCCGGCTCTGGGTCACTGTCCGTGTGGAGTTTGCATATTCTCCCCGTGTTTGCGTGGGTTCCGCCCCCACAACCCAAAGATGTGCAGAGTAGGTGGATTGGCCACGCTAAATTGCTCCTTAATTGGAAAAATTGAATTGGGTACTCTAAACTTATTTTTTTAAATAGTCAAAGACTGCGGGCGGGATTCTCCCAGCCTTGGGCCGGAGAATCCCCACGAACAGGTCACGCCGCCCCGACGGCGGCACGCGATTCTCCGCAGAGCAGAGAATTGGAGCCGGCGTGGTTGGCGTGGCGCCGGTCAGGGCTGCTCTATGCGGCCGGCCCACCGATTCTCCGGCCAGGATGGGCCGAGCGGCCGTAAGAAAAGAGCCGAGCCCCGCCGGCGGTGTTCTAACCTGCTCTGAGCCGGTGGGACCTCCGTGTGTAAGGGTCAGCCTTTGGGGGGTGAGGCGGCGTCCGACCCCGGGGGGGGGGGGGGGGGGGGAGGGGCCTCCGATGTGGCCTCCGATGTGGCCTCTGATGTGGGGGCGGGGCCTCCGATGTGGCCTGGCCTGCGATCGGGGCCCACCGATCGGCGGGCCGGCATCTGTGGCTGGGGGCCTCCTTTTCTACGCGCCGGCCCCGATGCAACATGGCGCAGGACTACAGGGGCCGGCGTGTTGAAGGAGGCCACTGCGCATGTCCTCATTGGCGCTGGCACAACTGCGCATGCGCGGATCCCGCGGCACATAGTTCGCACCGGGATCTGCAGCTGCAGTGGCGTGAACCGCTCCAGCACTGTGCTGGCCCCCTGTTGGGGCCAGAATTAGTCATGGGAGCGGCCCGTTCACGCCATCGTAAAACGCGACGGCTGTTACGACGACGTGGAGACTCTGCCGTGGGATTGGAGAATCCCGCCCTCTGCTTCCACCACCTTTTCAGAAAGCGAGCTCTAAAGACTCCCAACCCTGTGAGTGAATTATTTTTGCCTCATCTCTGTTTTAAATGGGCAAACCCTTGGGCGGGATTCTCTGACCCCCCGCAGGGTCGGAGAATCGCCAGGGGCTGGCGTGATTCCTGCCTCCGCTGGTTGCCGAATTCTCCGGCACCGGAGATTCGGCAGGGGCGGGAATGGCGCCACGCCGGTTGGCGGGCCACCCCCCCCCCCCCCGGTGATTCTTCGGCCCGGATGGGCCGAAGTCCCGCTGCTGGAATGCCTGTCCCACCGGCGTGGATTAAACCACCTCTCTTACCGGCGGGACAAGGCGGCACGGGCGGGCTCCGGGGTCCTGGGGGGGGGGGGGGGCGCGAGTGATCTGGCCCCGGGGGGTGCCCCCACGGTGGCCTGGCCCGCGATCGGGGCCCACCGATCCGTGGGCGGGCCTGTGCCGTGGGGCACTCTTTTCCTTCCGCCTTCGCCATGGTCTCCACCATGGCAGAGGCGGAAGAGACCCCCTCCACTGCGCATGCGCAGGGATGCCGTGAGCTGCCACTAACGCTCCTGCGCATGCGCCGCCCGGCAATGTCATTTCCGTGGCAGCTGGCGGGGCACCAAAGGCCTTTCCCGCCAGCTGGTAGGGCGGAAATCAGTCCGGCGCGGGCCTAGCCCCTCAAGGTTAGGGCTCGGCTGCTCAAGATGCGGAGGATTCCGCACCTTTGGGGCGGCGCGATGCCGGAGTGATGTGCGCCGTGTTTGGCGCCGGTCGGAGGACATCGCGCCGATTACGGAGAATTTTGCCCCTTATTCTTAAGCAACAACCCCCTAGTTCTAGATTCTCCCACAAGCGGAAACATCCTCTCCACATCCACCCTGTCAACCCTCAGGATGTTATGGGCAAGATTCTC
Source organism: Scyliorhinus torazame (assembly GCF_047496885.1). NCBI lineage: Eukaryota > Metazoa > Chordata > Chondrichthyes > Carcharhiniformes > Scyliorhinidae > Scyliorhinus > Scyliorhinus torazame. The sequence continues at coordinate 250,670,117 of NC_092708.1, forward strand.
CAATCCCGCGGCAGAGTGGAATTGTCAGGGTGCAAGGCTGGCAGTGATGTGACCTGGGGCTTTGGGTGAGTTGGGGGGGTCATGGTAGGAGGGGTGGAGATCAGGACACCGTTTAAAAATGGCTTCCTGATCACCTGCACTAAGGAGTTCCGCTGAAAGGAGGTCCTCATGCAGGAAATGGGACTAAGTGCAGCCTCGTTGGGGAGTTCCCTGCTGAGGCCCCAAATTTAACGAGTCCTGACAAATAGTGTGTTTCTCGCCGCCGCGAGCGCTGGGAGACATCCGGCTGAACGTGCTCGCCAAGGCTCTCTGTTCCAATTTGGTTAGATCCTGCCTGATATCTTTTTGAAAGTGACCACAAAGCTGATGGATTGCTGGAAATATCTCATGTGCTGTCCTAACCCAGTGACTTCTGACATTCTCCAGCAAGCCTGCTGGGTGTGTGTTCTGTTGCCCGACAGTCGCCGTTACGTGAGCTGGCCCTTTCTATTGGCAGCTGGTATGTGTACTGGTATATTGATGGTGAGAACTGGAAGGTGTTCCTGTATGTTGATATGTGCTAATGTGCTATATTGCTCCTGGTATGTGTGCGCAATCCCGACTGGAGCTGGTGTGCTGTGTTGATGCTGTTTATATGCATGTGTCCTTGCCCGGTGGGAACCCGAGTGTTGTACCACAACCAGTGTTTTAATGTTTGTGAGGAAGTGGAAGAAAAGGCTGTCTGGATCAGAGGCAACTATTGAAATGAGCGTGGTGTCTGTTCAGCTGCGCAGCATAAAGAGCAGTTTGTTCATCCGCACACACAGGCTCAGTTGTGTGCTGCAGCGTCCGTTTTTATTTGACGGATTATTTTATCAGTGTTTATTTTTTAACTGGTTCTTGGCTTTTTTTTAAATGGGGCGGGGCATGGTTTGTTTTGTTTTCCCGACTGAATGCCAAACACAACCTTTGCCAAAGACATTCTTCAGCTGACTGACCACTCTCGTCTTCTTGGCAGATAGGGCAGACTGGCATTGGAAGGGGTCAGTGCGAATGATGGGCATTGGGTCTTGCCTGGCCAGTGTGTGAGGCAGTACGTTGATTGCTCACCTGTTGGGTGAAAGCACAGTTTGGCCTGCCTTTGGCCAAGCAATTAAAGTATGAGACCAGGGACCCAGGATGACCCATTGGACATGGGCACTCAAACGCATTTCACCTGGGTAAGTTATCATTTTGGTTTGGTTTGGTATAAGGTACATGGTACAAGACTGAATCCTTCATTTAATTCACAGCGACGCTATGACATCGAGAAGAAGTCTAGTCACCCCTTATGAAATTTTTTGTTTTGACCTTGTGCATATCTGAAAAAAAAATACATGGTGGCATATTCTCACCCATGTCCTCTGACTCTAAGTGCTGGGCAAGGTACAAAGAAGATTTAGGTAGGTGATCCCAGGTCTGAGAGGTTTGTAACTATCAGGAAAGACTGAGCAAGCTGGCGCACTTTCCTCTGGAAGAAAAGGCTTAACGGTTGACCTGACAGAGGTCTTTTAAATTATAAAGGGGTTCAACAGAGTGCTTGAAAAGCTGTTTCCACGTGTGAGAGCATTTAAAACTACGAACCGTAAATATAAGAGAGTGACAAATAAATCCAGTGAGGAAATAGGGAGAAAATTCTTTGTTGGGAGTATAATGAAAATATGGAACTTGCTATCACACGGCAGCAAGGTGAAAAGCTTGAATATATTTAAGAGAAAGTTAGACATACGAGGGAGAAATTATATAGAAAAATGTGCAGATAGGTTTAAATGAAGTAGAGTGGGAGGAGGTTTGTGCAGAGCAACAACACCAGCATGTGCTTGTTAGGCCGAAAGGCCTGATCCTGGAGCTTTAAATTCCTATCTAATTCTATGTAAATAACACTGGGTCCTGAATCCAAAACATTATTTAGCTTCCAGATACTTCAACCAACCTCAATGAAGGAGGAACACCTCTGTTTAATGTTAATCACATGTAGCAGAAATCCAAAGTAAAACATCCCTTTCAAAACGGTGGCTCGCCATAACAACGATGTGGTTCAGCTGTTTTGTGGTTGGCCTGCTAAAATTTCAGCACGCTGCTAAATAACGGGTTAGCTGTCCAGATGCACGCCCACCACCGAACCAGAAGGTAATGAGTTCAGAGATTTGAGCACATGATGCAGGCTGGCTGAAGGTGTGCAGCACTGTTGGAAGTGCTGTCTTTTGGATGCGACACTAAACGGAGGCCCTGTCAGTCTGCTCAGCTGCATGTTAAAGATCCTGTGGCACTATTTTGAAGACGAAATGGGGTGTTGGCTTGGCTGATACTTGTCGCTCGAACAGATTATCTGGCTGATGTACCATTAATTCACTGCAAGACGATGAGAGTGAGTGAACACAGGCTTTATTAACCAAGAACGTGCCTGGCTGTGTCTGCTGTACAAATGAGCGCCACCCCCAAGCGGCCGGTCTATATACTGTCCGAGGGGGGCGGAGCCATAGGCGGAGCCCACCAGGTTCCAGTACAATACCTGTAAGGAGATCACATTACCATTGGGCCACAGTGCTACACCGACTGCTTATACTATGGTGAATACATTCACCACAATCACCCCCTGTTTAAAAAAAATGAAGTCCAGCGGGGGTGAAGTGGGATCATCATATGTTCAGTCTGTCTGGAAGCCGGATTGTTCTTTTGTGCCTCCTCAGCTCTGGCGGTGCAGCAGGTACGGGCGTTGCAATTGATGACGGCGAGAGCGTGTTGTCTGGAGCTTCGGTCCGGTGTGTCAGCGATGGTTGAGGGGTGGGGGTAGGCAGGGGGGTGGTGGATAGTGGCAGGGGGGTGGTGGATAGTGGCAGGGGGGTGGTGGATGGTGGCAGTGAAGGCTCAGGAGAGTACAGGAGCCCTGGGGGGGGGGGGGGGGGGCATAAGGGATTTGAGGGTGGCGATTGGTGATGGTGCGGCGGGGGGGGGGGGGGGGGTCACGGCCTGGGAACCAGCGGGCGCCAGGTCCCGGAGGGAGACTGTGTCTTGCCGTCCGTCTTGGTGCGCGACGTAGGCATATCGGGGGTTGGCGTGCAGCAGCTGGACCCTCTCGACCAGGGGGTCGGTCTTATGGCTCCTCGTATGCTTCCGGAGAAGGACAGGTCCCGGAGTTGTCAGCCAGGATGGAAGCGAGACCCCGGAGATGGACTTCCCAGGGAAGACAAACAAACGGTCGTGAGGGGTCTCGTTTGTGGCTGTGCAGAGGAGTGATCTAATGGAGTGGAAGGTGTCAGGGAGGACCTCATGGCAGCGGGGAATCGGGAGACTTCTGGACCGAAGGGCAAGAAGGACGGCCTTCCATACCGTCGCGTTCTCCCTCTCCATCTGCCCGTTTCCCTGCCGGTTGTAGCTCGTAGTCCTGCTCGAGGCGATGCCCTTACTGAGCAGGTACTGACGCAGCTCATCGCTCATGAAAGAGGTGCCCCGGTCACTGTGGACGTATGCAGGGAAACTGAACAGGGTGAAGATGCTGTGCAGTGCCTTTATAACAGTGGCCGAGGTCATGTCGGGACATGGGATAGTGAAGGGGAAGCGGGAGTACTCCTCAATGATGGTCAGGAAGTATACGTTACGGTTGGTGGAAGAGAGGGGCCCTTTGAAGTCAATACTGAGGCGCTCAAAGGGCCGGGAGGCCTTTACCAGGTGGGCCTTGTCTGGCCGGTAGAAGTGCGACTTGCACTCTGCGCAGACGTGGCAGTCCCTGGTCATGGCCCTGACCTCCTCGGTGGAGTAGGGCATGTTGCGGGCCTTAATAAAGGGGATGAGCCGGGTGACCCCCGGGTGACAGAGGTCATTGTGGATGGCCTGAAGTCGGTCATCTTGCGCGTTGGCGCACGTGCCGCGGGACAGGGCATCTGAGGGCTCATTGTGCTTCCCAGGGCGATACTTGATATCGTAAGTATAGGTGGAGAGCTCGATCCTCCACCTCAAGATTTTGTCGTTTTTTATTTTGCCCCTTTGTGCGTTGTCAAACATAAAGGCTACCAACCATTGGTCGGTGACGAGGGTGAACTTCCTACCGGCTAGGTAGTGCCTCCAGTGCCGCACAGCTTCCACAATGGCTTGTGCTTCCTTCTCGACAGCGGAGTGTCGAATCTCGGAGGCGTGGAAGGTTCTAGAAAAGAAGGCTACTGGCCTGCCCGCCTGGTTGAGGGTGGCAGCCAGGGCGACGTCTGACACCTTGCTCTCTACCTGAAAAGGGATGGACTCGTCCACCACGTGCATCGCGGCTTTGGCAATATCTGCCTTGATGCGGCTGAAGGCCGAACGGGCCTCAGCCGGCAGGGGGAATATCGTGGCTTTGATAAGTGGGCAGGCTTTGTCCGCATAGTTGGGGACCCACTGGGCGTAATAGGAGAATAGCCCCAGGCAGTGTTTGAGGGCCTTGGGGCTGTGGGGAAATGGAAGTTCGATGAGAGGGCACATGCAGTCGGGGTCGGGACCTAGGACACCATTTTCGATGACATAGTCGAGGATGGCTAGCCAGGTAGTGCGGAAAACGCACTTCTCTTTGTTATATGTGAGGTTGAGAGATTGGGCGGCCTGGAGGAATCTCTGCAGGTTGGCGCCATGGTCCTGCTGATCATGGCCACAGATGATAACATTGTTCAAGTATGGGTATGTAGTCCGCAATCCGTACTGGTCCACCATTCGGTCCATCGTTCTCTGAAAAACCGAGACCCCGTTAGTGACGCCGAGCGGGACCCTGAGGAAGTGGAAGAGTCGGCCGGCTGCTTCAAAAGCAGTGTAGTGGCGCTCTTCCGGGCGGATCGGGAGCTGGTGGTAGGCAGACTTCAGATCGACCGTGGAGAACACCCGGTACTGTGCATTCTGGTTGGCCATCTCCGCTATGCAGGGGAGGGATTACGCATCAAGTTGCGTGAAACGGTTAATGGTCTGGCTGTAGTCCACAACCATCCGATTCTTTTCCCCGGTCCTGACAACCACCAATTGTGCTCTCCAGGGGCTGTTGCTGGCCTCGATGATCCCCTCCCTCAAGAATCGCTGGACCTCCGACTTGATAAAAATCATATCTTGTGCACTGTACCGCCTGCTCCTGGTGGCAACAGCCTTACAGTCGGGGGTGAGGTTCGCAAAGAGTGAATGGGGGAACCTTAAGGGTCGCAAGGCTGCATACAGTGAGGGGATAGGGGTCTGCCGAACTTTAGCGTCAGGCTTCGGTAACTGCATTGGACGTCGAGTCCAAGCAGTAGGGCTGCGCAGAGGTGAGGGAGGATGTACAGTTTAAATTGGGCCTACTCAGGGCCCTGTATCGCGAGGTTCGCGTACCCCCAGATCTGTACCGAATGGGATCCAGAGGTGAGGGAGATTGTCTGGGATGCGGGGTAGATGTGGAGGGAGCAGCGCCTTACCGTGTCGGGGTGGATGAAGCTCTCTGTGCTCCTGGAGTCGAAAAGACAGGGGGCCTCATGCCCATTGACCCGGACGACCATCATCGAATTGCTCAGATGCTTTGACCGCGACTGGTCGAGTGTTACTGTACCGAGCTGCAGGTAGTCTGCGTGGTCTGCGGTACCGAGGTCACATGATGGCAGCCTCCACAGGTCGCACGTGTCGGGCTGAGTCGAAGATGGCGACCAAGATGGCCGCCCCCATCGGTCGCACGAGTCGGCTGGTGTTGAAGATGGCGGCCAATATGGTCGCCCCCACGCGTCGCACGTGTCGGGCTGAGTTAAAGATGGCGCCCCCCACGAGCTGCATGAGGCGGGTGACGCGTCTGAAGGGAGGCGGTACCGGCAGGCACGCAGCCACCTTGTGGGTCTGTGAGTCCGTGGAACGGACCTGGTGAGCTTTTGAATTCGGTGCTTTGGATTGGGCCAGACAGACTCTGGCAAAATGTCCCTTTTTGCCGCAGTCACTGCATGTCGCGGTGCGGGCTGGGCAACGTTGCCGGGGGTGTTGGCCCTGCCCGCAGAAGTAGCACGACAGTCCCCCGGTCTGCACGGGCAGCCGCGCGGCAAAGGCCTGAGACGTAGTCTGGTCTGGTGACGGCCGTGTCGGTGGTGCCCACGAGGGGTTTGCTGGGTCTGCGGGGAATGCGCTGAGGCTCTGGTAGGCCACCTCCAACGAGGTGGCTAATTTTACCATGTCCTGTAGGTCATTGGCCCTGTTTTCCAGCAGTTGCTGCCTGATGTAGTTAGACCAGACCCCAGCCACGTAGGTGTCCCGGATCATCAGCTTCATGTGCTCATCGACCATCACGTCCTTGCAGTTGCGGGCAAGTAGCGTCAGGTTCTCTCTGTACTCGTCCAGTGATTTCCCCGGCGCGTTGACGGCGGGTAGTGAGGAGGTGCAGCGTGAATACTTCATCCATGGGCTTCACAAACTGTCTCTTTAGGATCGCGACCGCTGCTTCGTACGTGGCCGCGTCCTGAATCATACCTGATACTCGGTGGCTCACCCGGCCTTGGAGGAGGCGTAGCTTGAGGGCGTGGGAGGGAGATGTTTCAAAGGAGTCGAGGTAGGCCTCAAAACAGCGGAGCCAGTGGGAGAAGATTTCCTTAGCTTCTGCTGCTCGTGCGTCGAATTCCAGTTTATCAGGCTTTAGAGCTGCTTCCATAGTGATGTCTTTGGTTAATAAATTGATGTACCATTAATTCACTGCAAGACGATGAGAGTGAGTGAACATAGGCTTTATTAACCAAGAACCTGCCTGCCTGTGTCTGCTGTACAAATGAGCAGACACGGTCTATATACCGTCCGAGGGGGGGCGGAGCCCACCAGGTTCCAGTACAATACCTGTAAGGAGATCACATTACCATTGGGCCACAGTGCTACACCGACAGCTTATACTATGGTGAATACATTCACCACACTGGCAATTTTAATATTGTTGTTTATGTGACTAATCAGCCGCTAAAGAATTATGCTGCAAGAAACTTAATTGGCTGTAAAACACTTTGGGCATAATTGTGAATGGCATTGTATAAATGCAGCTCATTCTCTCTAAAGCTACATCATTTTACATTTCCTGGTTTGCAATCAGATTTTGTGGCATCTCTGAGCTTGTGCCACAGAGCCAGCAGCCGTTGTTTGTTAAGACTGGGTGATCTAGACTGTTAAAACAGGCTCCGGCTTGTTCTGAAAGGAGCCTTCGGTTAAATTTCACTTCATATGCCCGACGATACTCCTTAGCTTTGCCCGATGTTGGTGCTTGACGTAGGGTGGTGAGCATTTCTGACAGCTTGGTGGTTAGAGGTATGTTGACCAGGTGATCCAAGGCTCAAGCCCATCTTTTCCACCGAGTCGGTTTATCTGAATTTGGAGCGGCAGTTGAATTCTTGCAGCGAGCCTCCATGCCCCTGAGCTAGGGAGTGGAAGTCAACCAATGTTCCTGCTCACTTGTAAATTGTAGGCGTTGGCCCTGGACGGGATCGGACTGGAACACGAAGCTTCACTGAGTCAAAGAGCCACTGGTACAGTCTGAGGTCACGCATGCATGCAACCACTCTGCTGCCAGTATGACCTACAATGGGATTCAGACTGCCGGACCCGCCATTTTAAAATTCTCACCCTTGCGTACGAATATCCCCATGGCTCTGCCAGCCTCTAACTCTGTAACCTCCAGCCCCGCATCCCTGCGAGATATCTGTGCTTCTCCAACCCTGGCCTCCTGCTTGTCCCCGATTTGCATTGCTCCATCACTGGTATCCAGGCCTTCAGATGCCTTGTCCCTCAGCCCTGGATTTACCTCCCTGAACTGCTTTGCCTCTCTCTACTCCTTTAAGATGTTCTTTCACACTACCTCCTTGCCCAAATTTTTGATCACCACCTAACATATCTCCTTATCGCATGGATGTTCCTCTCGCACCTGGAGTACTGTGTACTGTTTTGGTCCCCTTTTGTGGAGGGATGTAGTTGCATTGGAGGCAGTTCAACGAAGGTTCACTGGATTGATTCCAGGGATGAGGGACTTGTCTTATGAAGCGAGATTGAGCATTTAGGCCTCTACTCTCTTGAGTTTAGAAGAATGAGAGGAGTTCTAACTGAGGATATAAGATAAAAGGTATTGACAAAGTCGACATAGAGCAGATGCTTCCTCTGGTGGGGCATTCTAGAATGAGAGGTCATCGTTTTTAGGATAAGGGGCAACAGATTTGAAACGGAGATGAGGAGAAATTACTTCTTTAAAAGGGGCGTGAACCTGTGGAATTCACTACCTCAGAGTGTGGTGGATGCCGGGATGTACATTTATGAGGAGATAGGCAGATTTATAATTAGTAATGGGTTGAAGGGACCGGCACAGTGGTTAGCATTGCTGCCTCACGGCACTGAGGAACCATGTTCGATCCCGGCTCTGGGTCACTCTCCGTGTGGACTTTGCACATTCTCCCCGTGTTTGCGTGGGTTTCGCCCCCACAACCCAAAGATGTGCGGGGCAGGTGGATTGGCCACGCTAAATTGCCCCTTAATTGGGAAAAATGAATTGGGCACTCTAAATTTATTGAAAAAAAAAGAATGAGTTGAAGGGTTATGGAGAACGGGCAAGAAAGTGGAGTTGAAGCCGAGACGAAATCCTGATCGTAGTGAATGGAGGGGGGTACTGGAGGGATTGAATTGCCTACTCCTGCTCCTAGTTTATATGTGGCTTGGTGTCAAATACTTTATGGTAGAACTTGAGTGAAAACCTTTGTGACGTTTTACTACATTAAAGATGCTATTAGGAGGCAAGTCATTATTTTTGTCAAGATCTAGCATGGTAACTGTTTCTTTGTTCCTCCCGATGTTTATTCACACAATTCTCGAGTTTAAATCTCCTCCCGATTTAATGCCCCCACTTTACATATATTTTAAAATTTAGAGTACCCAATTAATTTTTTCCAATTAAGGGGCAATTTAGCGTGGCCAGTCCACCTGCCCTGTACATCTTTGGGTTTTGGGGGTGAAACCCACTCAAACACGGGGAGAATGTGCAAACCCCACACGGACAGTGACCCAGAGCCGGGATCGAACCTGGGACCTCGGCCCAATGAGGCAGCAGTGACAACCACTGCTGCCCCCACCTTGCATATATTGATCGCTCCCGTCCCTCAGACATAAGCAGCACGGATTTGCTGCTGACCCCTCGGTCCAGGTTAGTCTCCTAGAATCAAATTTTATGGCACGGAAAGAGGTCACTTGTTTGCCAAACCTCCAGGAATGTCAGGAATAAAACATTGAACTCCTGGACACAACTGGGAGTAAAATCCAGGAGAAAAAGCTTGTATTTCTTTATTTTCTTTTTTTAAAAGAAATATTTTTAGTCTCCTCCTTTTTCACATTTTCTCCCAAATTTGCACCCACCAACAATAAACAATAATCAGTAACGAATGCAATCTCAATCTCCATATCAACAACAACAATCCCATCCTCCCACCAAACCCCCAAACAGCGGCCCGCATGTTAACATAAACAAATAAAACAAAGGAATCAGGAATCACCCATAGTTACCATTAACAAATACAGTCACCCACCCCCAACCCTCCCAACACCAGCCCCCCCTGCCCCACTAATATCCCATGTTATCCAATTCTTGAAAGTGCATAATGAATAACGCCCATGAATTGGAGAACCCTCCATCCTTCCCCTCAGTTCAAACTTAACCTTCTCAAGAGTCAAGAATTCCAGCAGGTCCCCCGCCATGCCAGGGCACAGGGTGGAGAGGTTGCTCTCAATCCCAACAGGATCCGCCTTCGGGCGATCAACGAGGCGAAGGCTACAACATCTGCCTCCGCACCCGTTTCCAACCCGGCTGGTCCGCACCCCGAATATGGCCTCCCGAGGGCCCGGGTCCTGTTTCACGTGCACCACTTTAGAGATTACCCTAAAAACTTTCTTCCAGTAATCCTCCAGCTTTGGACAGTACCAAAACGTATAAACGTGATTTGCGGGCCCCCCCCCCCCCCGCCCCGCAATGTTCACGCACATCTTCTACCCCCTCAAAGAGCCGACTCATCCTCGCCCTTGTAAGGTGTACTCTATACGCCGCCTTCAGCTGTATCAGCCCCAACCTCTCACACGAGGTGGAGACGTTCCTTCTTCGGAGCACCTCACACTAGAAGCCCTCCTCCATACCCTCTCTCAATTCTTGCTCCCACTTTGCTTTGATCCCTCCCCATAAACCACCGATATTACTCCTTTCTCCAGTCCCCCTGTCATCAGCACCTCCTCCAGCAATGTGGAGGCTGGCTCCACTGTATCTCCTTCCTGGCAAAATCTCGAATCTGCATATATCTAAACATTTCCCCCTGCTGCAGCCCATACTTCGCTCCCAGCTCCTTCAGTCCTGCAAACCGTCCCCAAGAAACAAATCTTTTATTATCTTAATCCCCTTCTCCTCCCATTTCCGAAAATTTCCGTCCCACTTCCCTTGCTCTATCTGTGGTTCCCCCGAATCGGCATTTCCCTTGACCCTGCCCCCAGGGGTTGGCGAAACTGCCTCCAAATTCTCAATGAAGCTATTATTACCGGACTCCCTGAGTACTTCCCCGGGGCTATCGGGAGCGGCGCTGTTGCAAGTGCCTTCAATCCCGACCCCCTGCACAAACTCTCCTCCATTCTGACCCTCTGAGAATCAACCCCTTTGACCCAGCTCCGCACCTTCTCCACATTCTCCGCCCAGTAATAATACATCAGGTTTGGGAGACCCAACCCCCCCTGCCTGCCTTCCTCTCTGTAGTAGCACCTTTCTAACTCTGGCCACCTTCCCTCCCCATATGAACGAGGTAATCATTTGTTCAATCTTTCTAAAAAATGTCTTTGGCAGGAAAATCGGCAGGTATTGGAAAATAAACAGAAATCGCAGCAACACATTCATTTTAACCGCCTGTACCCAACCCGCCTGTGACAGAGGGAGACCATCCCACCTTGCCAGATCAGCTTTCACTCTCCCCACCAAACTAGAAATGTTGTACCTGCGGATCCCCCCCCCACTCCCAAGCAACCTGCACCCCCAGATACCTAAAGTGAGTCCCTGCCCTACGGAATGGCAGCCTCCACCCCCGGCCGAAACACCACAAAATATTCACTCTTGTCGAGATTTAATTTGTACCCCGAGAAAGACCCAAACACCCGAAGCAGCTCCAATATTCCCCCGATTGCCACACTTGGTTCCAACATGTATAACAACAAGTCATCGGCATATAAGGACACCCTATGCTCTATCCCCCCCCCACACTATCCCTTTCCATAACCCCGAACTTCCTAACGTGATGGCCAACGGCTCAATCGCGAGTGCAAACAGCAGGGGGGACATCGGACATCGCTGCCTAGTCCCACGGTGGAGAGAAAAGTATCTCGAGCTGATGTTGTTTGTGCGGACACTCACCCTCGGCTCCTTATATAGTAGCTTTACCCAGTTCACAAATCTGGGTCCAATCCCAAACCGCTCCAGAACTACCATCAAGTACCCCCATTTTACCCGGTCAAACGCCTTCATGGCATCCAATGCCACAACCACCTCTGTTTCCTTCCCCTCCGCCGATGCTGTAACCACGTTCAATACCCTTCTAATGTTTGAAAAGAGCTGCCTCCCTCTCTCAAACCCCATCTGATCTTCATCTATCACCTTCGGGAGGCACTTCTCCAGCCTACCCGCCAGCACCTTCGCCAATATCTTTGCGTCCACGTTTAAAAGTGATCCGGGCCTATACGACCCACACTCCGCCGGATCCTTATCTTTTTTAAACAACCGGGAAATTGATGCCTACCCCAAGGTTTGTGGTAACACCCCCTTCCCTATTGCCTCCTCAAACATCCCCACCATCAGGGGTGCCAGCTTATCCTTGAATTTTTAATAATATTCCACCGGAAACCCATCCGGCCCTGCCACCTTCCCCGACTGCATCCCCCCAATCGCATCTTTTATCTCCTGCTCCACTATCGTCCTAATGTTTTTTTTTTAAATTTAGAGTACCCAATTCATTTTTTCCAATTAAGGGGCAATTTAGCGTCACCAATCCACCTAGCCTGCACATCTTTTGGGTTGTGGGGGCGAAACCCACGCAAACACGGGGAGAATGTGCAAACTCCACACGGACAGTGATCCAGAGCCAGGATCGAACCTGGGACCTCGGCGTCGTGAGGCAGTAATGCTAACCACTGCGCCACCGTGCTGCCCTGCTCCTTCTAATGTAGCCCTGTCCCCCTCCCCTAACCTTGGGTACTCCAGCCCATCTAAAAATTATTGCATTTCTCGGTCTCCCCCTGGAGGCTCTGACCTGGACAACCTCTCATAGAATTCCTCAAAGACCTTGTTAATCAGATCCGGAGCAAACACCAACTTCCCTGCCCTGTCCCGCACCTGAACAATTTCCCTTGCCGCCGCCTCCCTCCGAAGCTGACCCGCTAACATGCCCCGCCTTCTCTCCATGCTCTTAAACTGCACCCCTTGCTCGCCTCAGTTGGCGCACAGCCTTGTTTATTTCCTCTTGTAAGAATTATTTCATGAGTCATTTGAGATGTACAAGTGGTTAAAGGTAAGTGGTAGTGTGATGAAACTTCCAGGAATACGTCATAGCTGAGTTGGCAAGCCTCGGTCTTTCACTTGCTTGAGTTTAACAAAGAGTAGTATTCTTGTAAACACTTGTTTTTAAAGTGGAATCCCAGAGTCCGGTTTGGGGTACAGGACCTGAGTAACATTAGGTAATTGTAGCAGGCTTTAGAGGAACAGATGCCTCTGCTCCAATGGTTCCCAACTATTTTGTTCCACGCAAATAGCTAAGTAAACAAAATTAAATTAACTGAGGGACAAATTAAAGGGACAGGCCCTTAAAGGGAAAATGCTTTAAACAAAAAAAAAAAAATCCCAAATGAAACTTAAAGACATCAAACTAAAATCTAATTATAGCGCATGGAAGGTCTCGAGCCTGTGGCCCCTGCATGCTCCCTCTCCAGGGACCCCCCCGCCGTCAACGTAACCGCGAAAGAGGGGCAGACAGTCGGGTCGGACAACCTCCTCGATCGGCCACTGCCTGGACCTGTTGATGGCAAGCTTAGCCAGACCCAGGAGCAGGCCCTCCTCCCTACCTGCCCCTCTCCGCACCGGGTGCCTGTAGATCAGGAGCGTGGTGCTGAAGTGCAACCAAAGCTGCAACAAAAAAGCTGGGGTTTCCTCACCTCAATCATGTGTCTGTTGGGGGGCTAATTGATCGAGATTAATCACCATAATTAGTCACTGCTGTATCATGTGCCTTCCCGGATATTGAACTTAATGGACCTTGGACTTCTCTCATCTTGCAATTCCTATCTTCAAACTTCTGCGCCTTAGTTAAACAGCACAGTCTCCATTGACAATGATGAAGCGTGAATTCATGGCCCAAACCTTTTGAATGAAGCGACAATTTGTGGCCCTATCTGCCCTCTTAGCTGCAGTGTTTCGATCCCAGTTAATGTTACAACTGGATGAGAAGATCCCAGAATGGAACCCTGGTTGAAAAGACACATCGCCGAGAAATACAACATTATCAAACAGCACACAGGTTAGATAGTGGGGAATGTGCGCCCGAGAACGCACAGAGCCCCGTTTTCTGCACTGAGGAGCTTCGCTCGCTGGAACTCCTCAGTGTAGCGAGAGATGAGGATGCCATTTTTACATGCCGTCCCGATCTCTGGAGCTTCCGATCCGACGCCCCCCCCCCCCCCCCCATACAAGCCCCAACTGACTGAGGGGGGTCCCTGGGCCCTCCTGCCCCCATTACCCCCATAGGGCACCCCGGGCAAGATTGGCACCATGTGAAAAATGCCAGCGTGGCACCTCAGCAGTGCCAAGCTGGTACCCTGGCAGTGCCACCTGTGCCTCTTGGCACTGCTAGGGTGCCCAGGTAGCATCAGCAGTGTCAGGATACAACCCTTCCCAAAGGGCATGCACCTAGGGCCGTCGATCCCTCGCGAGACCCCCACGAGTGCCTTGCCATCTGGTCTCCCGTTTGTGGAGACCAGTACTGAAAGGTGCTTGCCTGACGTTTCCAAGGCAAAGGGGATGGATCCTGGTGCCTTGGGAAACTGCACATGAAAATCGCTTATTATCACAAGTAGGCTTCAAATGAAGTTACTGTGAAAAGCCCCTAGTCGCCACATTCCGGCGCCTGTTCGGGGAGGCTGTTACGGGAATTGAACCGTGCTGCTGGCCTGCCTTGGTCTGCTTTCAAAGCCAGCGATTTAGCCCTGTGCTAAACAGCCCCTGCATATTAAAGTGATACTAGCTGTCTCGCTCTAATATGCAGAATTGTGAAAAAGTGGTCTCGCCCACAATGGGCGGGATTTACATCACAACATCTCAGTAGATCATGGTGGATCTTGTGAAGTGTTGTGAGCCGTGTAGATCCCGGGAGCGGGGTCTCCCGGCTTCTGTCGACCACATTGCGCCACGGCAAGCTGCTATTCAGGCGCAGAGTGGTTGTTTGATTGAGTCCCTGGTTTCTAATGTTTATCAATACAAATATAAATCCCTTGAAACAACCTTTGTTTTCCTAAGCAGGACTGGTTTAGCTCAGTGGGCTAGACAGCTGGTTTGAGATGCAGAACAAGGCCAGCAGCGTGGGTTCAATTCTTGTACCAGCTTACCCGAACAAGCACCGGAATGTGGCGACCAGGGGCTTTTCACAGTAACTTCATTGCAGTGTTAATGTAAGCCTACTTGTGACAATACAGGTTATTTATATTTTATTTAATAGGAGGTAAAAGATGGTTCAGTGCTATTCGAAGAGCAGCAGGGGAACTCTCCCTGATGACCTGACCTGTATTTATCCTTTAGTCAACATGACTGCACACAGATTTATGTGGCCACATGTCACGTGGATGTTTGTTGGGATCTTGCTGTGTGCAAGTTGGCTGCCACCTTTCCTCCATTACAACACTTCCCAAGTGCTTCATTGGCTGTAGAGAGTTTTGGGCTGTCCATGGCAGTGCTGTTTCGATTTTCCGTGCACCTGTTTGCACTGGCAGGAAGGTTGATAAACAGACACAAAATATACCTGCGAGTGATCACTGACAAAAGAGTTGGGTTGGGGGTGGGCAAGATTGGGGAGATGAGAATTCTTGTTTCAGATCGGATTGTTACAATCTTTAATGGACTCTTTCGAAGGAAGCAGATCCAGCAGACACTTTCTAAAATTAAATCAGCTATATATACTTGTCAAGGAACCGTTCACGGTTGAAAATGAAATGAAGTGAAAATGAAAATCGCATATTGTCACAAGTAGACTTCCAATGAAGTTACTATGAAAAGCCCCTAGTCGCCACATTCCGGTGCCTGTTTGGTTGATGGGGCAATGAACAGAGTGCACAACTAATTGTCTAATTCTTTCAAAGAACCAAGACAATCACAAGGGGCCGAATGGCTTTCACCTGCCTAATTCCATGAGTGCACAGAGCCTTTACCTCAGGGGAGCCAATTTCCGTATTTCTGCAAAAGGATGGCACGGTGAGGATCCTTCTTCATGCTTGGTACTCCCAAGAATATCAAGTTTTCTGATCAGTTGGCTGGACGGCTGGTTCGTGTTGCGGAGCGATGCTTTTACCCGTCTAAAATCTACCTGTTTTGAAAGTCCTATTGATCCTCAGCATCCACAGCCTTTTGAGGGAGAGAATTCCAGGTTTCCACTTTGTGGAAAAAGCACTTCCAAGTTTCATTTTGTAAGTAAGCTAGCTCTACTTTTTCTGTGCCTTTGTTCTGATCTCCATGTTATCCACTTATCTGGTTATTTTGATTGGATAATCTCTTGGCCATTTAAACTCCAGGAAATGCAAACTTTGTAACTGCAACTTGTTCATATAATTCGGCCCCAAAGGCTATCGCTCTGGTCCATTTGTGCTGTCCGGCCTATCCAGGCTAATAAATCGATCCTGAGAGGCAGTTCCCAAGGCCAGTCGCAGGACTCCAGCAGAGGTTTGGAAAACTGAAACGTCGCTTCCACATTTATTATTCCAGGACCTTGACCTGAATATTTCACCTGTTGGGTGTGCTCGCGAGTGGGGGGGGGGGGGGGGGGGGGGGGTCGAGGGGGGGGGTCGAGGGGGGGGGGGGTCGAAGAGGACATGAAATGCGTTCCTGGTCACGGTCGGTCCCAGAGTTCAATTTCACTCTAGCTGACCAACTAACGACCATCAAATGAAATGCATTCTGTGAAAAGATGAGCGCTGCCGGGAGAGCGGGTGCCAAGAACAGGGAAGGTGCGAGCTGGCATTTCAAATGTGCTCCCTCTTAGGGACAGCCTCTGCGGTACTGTGTCAGCGAGCTGCTGACCCGTGAAAAATAAATATCAGCATCAAAACTAATTCACGGGTGAATAGGCGGCACAATTGTACACAGGCCCCAGACAGTTCATTTTGCCCTGGATCGAGGATGAAACTAGAAGCTAGAGCGTGATGGCCGCCTGCCAACTATAAAAGCAGGCGGGTGGTGTAAAATTGTGTTCAATTGGCCCCTGCCTGCTCAATTGTTGGTAGGGGCGCTCCCGACCCTTGTGTGTGCCCACTGACCAAGATATTGCGAGAGTATGTTGCTCTCTTTTGTGGCTGTAAATATGGCGGTTAATAAGGTCGCCTTTCTTAATCTTAATTACGAATATGCTTTCAGAGTCGCCAAGTATCTCTCGATACCGCCACAAGGTTCAACCGAATACCGATCAAAGAGTAAATACACCACTTAGTTAGTTCAAAGTCAATGATACTTTATTTACACACAGTATGGTTTACTCATGCACAATAACACTACAGGCTAAACTATATCTATCACTAACACCTATACTTAACTTCGGATACCCGCTTAGGTCAGAGGAACAGTGGCCGTTGTTCGGATCTGAGGCTGTTGGGTTCGAAGAGGTAACAGGAGTATAGCTATGGTCGTCCGTCTGGTAGCGAGCGTTGAACTTGAACTTACTTGCTTCTGGTGGTGCAGGTGGAAGGGCCTCTCCAGTTGAGAGCCGATTCCAAGAGAGCGAACACAGGGCGGGGTTCCTTCTTATACTCAGAGGGGCTTTGCACGCTTTTAGGCGGGCCTTAAACTTGGTCCCAATCAATTGGGCAGCTTCTCGATCACCGCCTTCGACCTGAGCCAATAAAGGGGCGGGTGCCTTGATGACTGGGCGTGTCCTAAGTGGCCATTGGCCTTGCTTTGTTTGTTTCTTCTTGCTGAGGTATTGGCGCCGGAATGTCTGGGACGGTATCAGCTACCTGAGCACTCGTCCTTGTTCATCGGAGGATGGGCCATCAATGTGCGAATCGGCCAAGAGTTTCGGTTCTGCCTGCAGTCTGTCGTCTAAATACACATTCAGGCTCTGTGCCTGCTTGTTACTTTGCATTGTCTCTTTTTCCCTGTATGCTCTGCGAGTGTCCATTTTATATGCTGAAAGTGGCCATCCCAGATGGCTACAAATGTGCAATGACTTTGGGATGCGGGCTGACGTCTTCCTCGCGATTTCACACGTCTCCATTTTGGCTGCGCGCCCATCTGACCAGCGTAAAATTCTTGTGACTAAGGCCAGCATTTTCTAGCTCTGTGCCAGCTTTTAGTGATTTAGGTACAGTGTGGTCTAAATTCCCTTGCTCCTTGAGCTTCTCATCGCGAGCCATTCAGAAAATATTCCAGCTTGCCTTTCTCCGATCAAAAGGATGACGTCACACTCTGTGCTCTGAGCCAATTATAATCCAACCCCTTTTGCTTGTCACTTGAATCAGAATGCAACATGAAAAATAGGAGTTGGCGTAGGCCATTCACCCCTTTGACCCTGTTCTGCCAGTCAATGCGATCATGGCTGATTTATGGCTTCAGCTCCACTTTTCCACCCTCCCCATATCGTCTTGATTCCCTGAAAGATGCAAATTCTGTTTATCTCAGCCTTAAATGTATTCCATGATGGAGCATTCACAACCCTCTCAGGTAGAGAATGCCCAAGAGGCCCACCTTCTGAGTGAAGCAATTTCTCCTCATCTCAGCCCTAAATGATTGGCCCTTGCCCTGAGACTGTGCCCCGTGTTTACAATCAACAGCCAGGGGAAACTACCTCTGTGTCCACCCTGTCAAGCTCTTTCAGAGTCAGGTATAGAAGTTTTTTTTTCTTTTTTATAAATTTAGAGTACCCAATTTTCTTTTTCCAGTTAAGGGGCAATTTAGCGTGGCCAATTCATCTCGCCTGCACATCTTTGGGTTATGGGGGTGAAACCCACGCAGACACAGGGAGAATGTGCAAACTCCACACGGACAGTGACCCAGAGCCGGGATTTGAACCCGGGTCCTCAGCGCCGTAGGCAGCAGTGCTAACCACTGTGCCGCTGTGCTGCCTTGTCAGATGCAGAAGTTGTTTGTCTTTTCTCTCCCTTTGAAAATGTAGGTACCCAAGGCAGGCCTCCTGGTTAGTTGTCAGGAAGCATTTCTTTTTAAAGAGTATTGAAAGTGAATTCATAGAATGTGGATGTCGCTGGCTGGGCCAGCATTTGTAGGCATCCCTAATTGCCTTTGAGCTGTCACATGTAGGCCAGACCAGGTGAGGATGGAAGATTTCCTTCCCAAAGGACATTAGTGGACCAGATGGGTTTTACGACAATCAACAATGGTTTCATGGTCATCATTAGACTTTTAATTCCAGATATTTTATTGAATTTGAATTTCACCATCTGCCCTGGTGGGATTGGAACCTGGGCCCCCGGGGCAATACCCTGAGTCTCTGTGTTGTTAGTCCTTTGACAATACCACTACACTACTGCCTGCACCTTTACCCCTGATGGTCCCGTCCAGCAATGTGTAGGGTCCTTTACCGAGCTGCCGTACTGTGCCAGTGTGAACCTTAGTGTAATGTTGTTGCCCTTCTTTAGGATGACGCAGTGTTCAGGCGGCCAACAGGCATGGTTCACAGGATTATCCCCAGAGCATTACCCTCAGTCCCTGGATTATGAGTCCAGTGACAATACTACCACACTACTGTGTGGAGTTTGTATGTTCTCCCCATGCCTGGGTGGGTTTCCTCCAGGTGCTCCGATTTCTTCCCACAGTCCAAAGATGAGCAGGTTAGGAGGATTTGCCATACTAGATTGCCCCTCATTGTCACAAGATCAGATGGGGTTATGGGGATGAGGTGGGGGAGTGGGCCTAGGTAGGGTGCTCTTTTTATAAAAAAAAAAAAATGAATCAACTGAATAGTTTTGAGGGGCTAAGAATTGATGGAACTTTGAAAAAACGACTTGGGTTTTACAGTGCTTTTCATCGCCACTGACTTGTCTAAAAGGACAATTGTCAGAAACACAGCAGCTAGTTTTGTGCACAGCAAAGTCCATTTGTGGTGATGTGGACTGAGGATTAATTATTGGCCCAGAACCCTGGAGTATCCTCTGGTCTTCGTCGATGAAGTGGTGCATGGGGTCTTTCACATCCAACCGAGAGGGCCCCTCTGGTAGGGCTCTGATCTGAAATATAAGAGCTGGGTGGCGATTATTTGTGTGGCTCATTGTACAGATTCTTGAGAAGTGAACTTTGCCTCGCTCCTCATTCCACCCCCCCCCCCCCCCCCCCCCCCCCCCCCCCAACCAGAGTAATCCCAAAGTAATCCTCCTAACTGGAACAACAGAAAACACATTAACGAGATCATTACAAACACTGTAATGAAGGGCATGTTTCCAAGTCAGAGACAAGGTGATTGGTACCTTTCACCCTCCCTGATTAATGGCAATCAACCTGGTTTACAAAGTCTCCTGTTTCTAAAGGTTCTTTATTCTTTCTGTTCAATTTTCTCCATTTGCGCAGTGGGTGGCATGCATGCCTCCCCATTCCAGAGACTTGATCCCACAATCCAGGTTGGCACTCCCTTTAAGGGTGAGCCCTTGCGGTCCACGTGACCGGATTGGGGCCGATCACACAGGAGTGGGTGCACCCGGTCCAATGGGGGAAAAGCCCAGGGCTCAGGGAGCGGGGTCCCAGGCAGAGTGGACTGGAGCCAGAGAGTGAAGACCTCTGTGCATGTGTATAGTTTACCTTTACTTGTTACCGATCTGCCCTTGTTCCGTTATACTGAAAGTCTCCCTAGTATTGCCTCAAGCCACCACATTGGCGATGAGTGTTAACTGTTCGATCGCAAGTCCGCTGTATTTCAGAATTTGCGGGGGAAGGGAGAAGCCTCCAAAACAAACAGAGAAGTCGAAAAGCGCCGATGGCATCATAAAACCGTGAGTGAAAAATGCCCAAGATTGGGAAGTTAGAGCCATTCGATGGTCAAGGCCGAAGATTGGCACCAGTATATTGAGCGGCTCCATTACTTCTTTACAGCAAACAAAATAACGGGTGGGGTGGGCAGGGGGTTTAAACAAAGATTATCCTATTCACAATTTGTGGGCCAACGACCTACAACGTCATAAGACATTTGACATCCCCAGAGGCTCCTGACACAAAGTCACTTGACCAGTTGGTCAGGGAGCATTTCAAACCAGATCATCAATCACATTACAGCGACACTAATTCAGTTAATCTGTCAGGGACCCAGGAGAGATGATCTCCACCTTCGTTGCCAGACTTTGCCAAATGGCTGAGTATTGTGAGTTCAGTACAGCGCTCAACGACATGCTGCGTGATCGTTTAGTCTGCGGTACTAACAACATAAGTGTGCAAAAGAAACTTCAGGCTGAAACGAAGGTTAACCTAGGCAGGACAATCGAGATTGCTCAGGCAACCGAGTTCACCGAGAGGAGCATGTCAGAGCTTGAAAGCGTACAAGAGGGTGAGGTGAACCAGCTGTGGGGCTGTATGGCTGCAAGGTGTGCACCAGGTTGACAGGCACAGAGGATATTCTGCCACATTCCCAGGAACATATTCGTAGTCCATAGCCAGAGAAGAAAATGGGCTGTCAGCCCAGAAGTCAGGACAACTGCTATCGATGTGGGGGGCGGACCGCCCTCCGGAATCGTGCCGCTGCAGAGTTTATTTGTTTTCCGTGCACTAGGGAGGGCCCTATCCAGGCCCGTTACCGTGCCAGGCAGAACGCAGCAATTCAAAAACAAGTCATGACTCCTTTGAACAAAGTGGAGAGGAATTCAGACGAAGAACCTGAAGTGTACAGACTAAACATGGTCAGAGTGAGAAAATCAGCCCCAATGGAGATAGTCCTCACAGTAAATGGAAGACCACTAAAGATGGAGGTTGATACCAGGGCGTCAGCCACACTGTGGGCAAACAAAACGTTTGAATGTCTTCGAGGAGGGTTTGAGTCTTTGACCTTGAGTAGCACAATGGCCAATTTGGGGGCAATCTAAAAATATTGCGAACAACCACAACACCAGTATTATATCGTCAACAAGAAGATGTCCACCTACCTATGATTATTGTCGAGGGAAATCGACAAAATCTCATGGGACGGGCTTTAAAAAATAATAATTTGCAGGATGTGGGCGTTGCTAGTTCGGCTCGTTATTGTCCATCACTAGTTGCCCTTCAGAAGGTGGTGGTGAGTTGCCTTCTTGAACCGCTACAGTCCTTGAGGTGTACATACACCCACAGTGCTGTTAGGGAGGGGTTTCCAGGATTTTGTCCCAGCGACAGTGAAGGAATGCCGATATGTTTCCAAGTCAGGGTGGTGAGTGACTTGGACGGGAACCTCCAGGTGGTGGGGTTCCCAGGTATCTGCTGTTCTTGTCCTTCTAGATGGTAGTGGTCATGAGTTTGGAAGGTGCTGTCTTTGGAACCTTGGTGAGTTGGTGCAGGGCATCTAGTAGATGGTACACACGGCTGCCACTGTTTGTCGGTGATGGAGGGTTTGAATGTTTGTGGAAGTGGGAGCAATCAAGTGGGCTGCTGGGTCCTTGATTTGGTTGCACCAAATCAAGTTGAACTGGTTGGAAATTTTCAAAATCTCAGACGTCTTCCAAGAAGTCCTATGCAAATATAAAGACGTATTCCAGAACGGGTTGGGTTGAATAAAGGGAGTAAAGGCCAAGATTTGCATCAACCCTGACTCATCACCAAAGGTTTTTCAGGACGAGAACGGTTCCTTCTGCCTTGCACTAAAAAGTGGAAGCCGAATTTAAACGCCTGAAAGAATCGGGTATTATCAGACCCTGACAGTTTTCAAAATGGGCAGCCCCCATTATTAAAATCCCTGCATTAAAACGGACTGCTCCGTTTGAATATGTAGGGACAACAAGCTTACAATCAACTAGGCAGCCCAAGTAGACAAATATTACCCATGTCAAATGGGTTAGCAGAGAGAGTGGTGCAGGTGTCCAAAACATCCATGAAGAAGCAGTCCAGCAGACCACTATGCCTTAGGTTGGCCAACTTACTTATCTTGTAATGCCATCCCCCATGCCACCATGGGCGTCACACTGGCTAAATTACTTATGGGCCATCATTTCTGGGCCCGGCGGGACTTGGTTTTCCCAAATGTGGCAGGGGGTTGGGGTGGGGGTTGCGGGGCGCTGGGGGTGGGGGCACTGCATGCAACCCAGAGGAAACCGCACATTTTGCACAAAGGGGATAATCATTTCAAGTGGGTGACCTGGTCCTTTGTCAGGAACTTTGCCTCAGGCCCACTATGGCAATCAGGCAGAAGTCAGGCCCAGTAGTGGATTTGAACGGCAGAACAATCTTCCACGGATGACAGCGTTGCTACTTCAGAGTTCAAGGAGCTGATTAGGGGACTAAGGCTGTCTACAAGATCCAGAAAACGCCCGACAGATTGGCATTATGATGAACTGTTATGGACATTGCAATCGTTGACTGTACTTCAAAAAGTACTTCATCATAGATTATCATAGAATTTACAGTGCAAAAGGAGGCCATTCGGCCCATCGAGTCTGCACCAGCTCTTGGAAAGAGCACCCTACCCAAGGTCAACACCTCCACCCTATCCCCATAACCCAGTAACCCCACCCAACACTAAGGGCAATTTTGGACACGAAGGGCAATTTATCATGTCCAATCCACCTAACCTGCACATCTTTGGACTGTGGGAGGAAACCGGAGCACCCGGAGGAAACCCACGCACACACGGGGAGGATGTGCAGACTTCGCACAGACAGTGACCCAAGCCGGAATCGACCCTGGGACCCTGGAGCTGTGAAGCAATTGTGCTATCCACAATGCTACCGTGCTGCTCTAATTGGCTCTAAAGTACTTTGGGGGAATAAAAGGAAGACTTGCATTTACATAGCACCTTTCACAACCACAGCATGATCCATAGAGCTTTATAGCCAATGACGTCCTTTTAAAATGTACCATTACAATACCGGAATGTTATAATGCCTTGAGCTGTGCTCGGGTCATAGGTTTGAGTTTAGTACCTGCCAGTAGTTGGGGATAATTATGCCAGAGTCTTTGGCCTGCTTACACATGCCCAGAGCATTTATTAGTAAAGCATCTGCATGACAGCGAGCATAAACGATGGGTCAAATGGCCTCCTTCTGTGATATTATGCCAGGTCTGCATATTTGAGTTAGCAACTGTAAAATATCCTTATTTCTTCTTTCCCCTCCCAGAATCTCCCAGGACATCTTCAGCCTCTTCACTGAGCAGCCATGACAGGATGTCCACGGTCACCGCCTCCACCAGCTCTACGTCAGTCAACACCGACTGCTCGGACTATGAGCGCTCGGTGAGTGCCAGCTCCTCAGGCTCTTTGCAGGATTGCCGTGGTCCCTTTGGAACCCCGCCCCTTGGCAGCCAGCTCCTGGAGGCCGGGCCCCCAATGGAGGAATGCGTCCAAGTGGAGCTGGCTCCACCTCTGCGCGCGCGGAAGGCTGATCTTGCCCGCAACAACAACAACAACACGCCGGACCGGATGAGCCTGGATGTCAACTTCCTCCAGGCCCCTTTGTCTCCCATAGCAACCAGGGCCATGGCCCCCAACCCCAAGCTGTCGTACGTGGACAGGGTCGTCATGGAAATAATTGAAACCGAGCGGATGTATGTGCAAGATCTGCGGAGCATCATTGAGGTGGGTGTCTAACATTCCTGTACCAGTTCTATAGACAAAACAAGGTCTATGGAGCTAAATGTCAATGAGGCTGAAATGTTATTAAAATAAATCAGGAGATATCAACCTGAGATGAATCAGGAGGGTGGCATTGGTGCCCGACTTGAAAGGAAGTATTTTCAGGGTTACTGAGGAGGAATGGTGGTGTGAGACTAATAGGATAGTTCTTTAAATGAACTGACAGAGACACAGGAACATTGGAACAGGATTAGGCCATTTAGCCTATCGAGCCTGCTCCACTATTCAATGTGATCATGGCTGATTGGACACTTCAATGCCTTTTACACCCACTATATCCATAACCCTTTACATTATTATTAATCAGAAACTTATCAATCTCTGCTTTAAACATACTCCATTTCAGAGCTTCCACAGCCCTTGGGTTCGAGAATTCCAAATATTCACAACCCTTTGTGTGAAGGAACTTCTCCTAATCTCGATCCTAAGTGGCTTCCCCCTTATTTTGAAATTGTGCCCCCTTGTACTAGACTCCCCAGCCAAAGAAAATATCTTACCTATGTCTATCCTGTCTACTCCTTTAAGTATTATGTAGGTTTCAATGAGATCACCTTTCCTTCTTCAAAATTCTAGACAATATAGGCTCAGTTTTCCCAAACTCTCTTCATAAGACAGCTCTTCCTCCATTGTTTTAATATTTTAATTTCCGTGCTAATTTTTTTTTTGTTTAATGCCTTTTACAACAGTATAACTTCAGTCAGCGTTTTCTGAATCTTGCTGTTCCTAATCTCCACCCATATTGATTCTACTTCATGATTTCTGCGTGCCT
The DNA here is from genome assembly GCF_047496885.1 of Scyliorhinus torazame. Taxonomy (NCBI): domain Eukaryota; kingdom Metazoa; phylum Chordata; class Chondrichthyes; order Carcharhiniformes; family Scyliorhinidae; genus Scyliorhinus; species Scyliorhinus torazame. Next base: position 250,694,900 of record NC_092708.1, read on the forward strand.
TCCACTCGCCTTCGCTGCAGACCCAGCACTGACCACTGCTCCTTGCTGCTCTCCGAGGCGGGATTTCCTCTTGGTCAATGAAGACTGCAGGAAAGCATGCCAGGAGCAACATCAGGCTGACCGAAAAGTGAGATGTCAACCTGGTGAAGCTACAACACAGGACTACTTGTGTGCCAAACAGCAAGTGATGGACAGAGCTAAGCGACTGCACAACAAACGCATTAGATCTAAGCTCTGCAGTCCTGCCACATCAAGCCATGATTAGTGATGGATAATTAAACAACTCACTGGAGGAGGAGGCTCCACAAATCTCCTCATCCTCAATGACGGAGGAACCCAGCACATCTGTGCAAAAGACAAGGCTGAGGTATTCACAACAATCTTCAGCCAGAAATGCCGAGACGACCCACCTCCAGAGGTCCCCAGCATCACAGATGTCAGTCTTCAGTCAATATGATTTACTCCATGTGATATCAAGAAACGACTGAAGGCACTGGATACTGCAACGGCTATGGGCCCTAACAATATTCCGGCAATAGTACTGAAGACTTGTGCTCCAGAACTTACTGCACCCTTGGCCAAGCTGTTCCAGTACAGCTCCAACACTGGCATCTACCCGGCAATGTGGAAAATTGCCCAAGTGTGTTCTGTACACAAGAAACAGGACAAATCCAACCCAGCAAATTACCGCCCTATCAGTATACTCTCCAGCATCAGCAAAGTGATAGAATGAGTCATCAACAGTGCTATCAAGTGGCACTTACTCAGCAATAACCTACTCACGGACCCTCCGTTTCAGTTCCGTCAGGGTCACTCGGCTCCTGACCTCATTACAGCCTTGGTTCAAACATGGACAAAAGAGCTGAATGTCAAAGGTGAGCCGAGAGTGACTGCCTTTGACATCAAGGCAGCATTGACCGAGTGTGGCATCAAGGAACCCGAGCAAAACTGGAGTCAGTGGGAATCAGGGGGAAAACTCTCCACTGGCTGGAGTCATACCTGGCACAAAGGAAGATGGTTGTGGTGGTTGGAGGTCAATCATCTCAGCTCCAGGACATCATTGCAGGAGTTCTTCAGGGAAGTGTCCTGGGTCCAACCATCTTCAGCTGCTTAGAATCCATGACCTTCTTTCCATCATAAGGTCAGAAGTGGGGATGTTTGCGGATGACTGCACAATGTTCAGCACCATTCGTGACTTCTCAGATAATGAAGCAGTCCATGTCCAAATCAGCAAGACCTGGACAATATCCAGGCTTGGGCTGACAAGTGGCAAGTTACATTCGTGCCACACAAGTGCCAGGCAATGACCATCTCCTACAAGAGAGGATCTAACCATCACCCCATGACATTCAATTGCATTACCATCACTGAATCCCCCATAATCAACATCCTGGGGGTTACCATTGATCAGAAACTGAACTGGACTAGCCATATTAATACTGTGGCTACCAGGGCAGGTCAAAGGCTAGGGATTCTGCGGCGGGTAACTCATCTCCTGACCCCCCCCCCACAAAGCCTGTCCACCATCTGCAAGGCGCAAGTCAGGAGTGTAATGGAATACTCTCCACTTGCCTGGATGAGTGCAGCTCCAACAATACTCAAGAAGGTCAACACAAAGCAGCCCGCTTGATTGCTCCTCCCTCAAATATTCAATCTCTCCACCACTGACTAACAGTGGCAGCCATGTGTACCATCTATAAGGTGCACTGCAGTAACTCACCAAGGTTCCTTAGACAACACCTTCCAACCCCACGGCCACTATCATCTAGAAGGACAATAATAATAATCCTTATTAGTGTCACAAGTAGGCTTACATTAACACTGCAATGAGGTTACTGTGAAAATTCCCTAATCGCCACACTCCGGTGCCTGTTCGGGTACATTGAGGGAGAATTCAGAATGTCCAATTCACTTAACAGCACGTCTTTCGGGACTTGTCGGAGGAAACCCACGCAGACATGGGGAGAATGGTAGCACAGTGGTTAGCACAGTTGCTTCACACTCCATGGTCCCAGGTTCAATTCCCGGCTTGGGTCATCATCTGTGCGGAGTCTGAACATTCTCCCCGTGTCTGCGTGGGTTTCCTCCAGGTGCTCCGGATTCCTCCCACAGTCCAAAAATGTGCAGGTTAGGTGGATTGGCTATGCTAAATCGCCCTTAGTGTTCAAAAAGGTGGGGTGGGTTTACTGGGGTACGGGGATAGGGTGGAGGTATGGGCTTGGGTAGGACGCTCTTTCCAAGGGCCGGTGCAGACTCGATGGGCCGAATGGCCTCCTTCTGCACTGTAAATTCTATGATTCTATGAGCGTGCAGACTCCGCACAGACAGTGACCCAAGTCGGAATCGAACTCTGGTCCCTGGTGCTGTGAAGCAGCAGTACTAACCAATGTGCTACCGTGCCGCCCTGCAGCAGATACCTGGCAATGTCACCACCTGGCAATGTCACCACCTGGACGTTACCCTCCAAGTCATTCACCACCCTGACTTGGAAATATATCACCGTTCCTTCACTGTCGCTGGGGCAAAATCCTCGAATTCCATCCCTAACAGCACAGTGAGTATACCTACACCTCAAGGACTGCAGCGATTCAAAAAGGCAACTCACCACCATCTTCTGAAGGACATCTAGGGATGGGCAATAAATGCTGGCCTAACCAGCGACGCCCACATCCTGTAAATGAATAAAATTTATTTTCATAAAAATTGACGGCATTTTAGTGGTTGCAGGGCAAGTTGGCCAATCGGAGGCGGGCTCTCCCTCAACCTTTACACAAGGTTAGCAGAGGAACCACCATCCTGGCATAAAATTCAGCCCTTTGGTTTGGGTGTCCATGCCCCTCTGCATTGCTTACCAGCTGAGATCAGATAGCTGACACAGCACTGGAATGGAACTTCGGGCAACAGTGATTCATTTGGGCTCAGTACCAGAGTGGGAAGTTTTTTTTGTATCTTCCTCCGTGAAGACAGTCACAAAGTATTTATTTAGCTTTGCTTATTCCCCATTATGAATTCACCTGTTTCTATCATACTTGACTCTCTCAATCTTTTTCTCTTTATAGACCTATAGAAACGTTTACAGACTATTTTTCTGTTTCTTGCATATTCTACTTTCCCTTTGTCTGATCAGTTTATTGTTCCTCCTTTGTTGAATCTGCTCAATAGGGAGATTCAGTGAGTGGGAAAGTGGTGGAGCAATCTTCTTCCCCTTCATCTAGTGTGAGGGTGTTTTGCACCAATGGTTGGTGTCCTCTTGGTCCAATGTATTGGAAAATTACCCCTCTCAAACAGAAGATTGTGATGTCATTATCCTTCTGTTGATGTTTGGTGTCGGCTCCTTTAAGAGAAGTTGATGTTCAACAATCTCCAGGGCTAGTACATCCAAAGTATATTTACAACCCTGTCTGAAAGTCAGAAGGCTGATTTCTTTGTGGGAAGGTTTTTTTTTTTTTTCTTTAAATTTACAGTACCCAATTCATTTTGTTTTTCCAATTAAGGGGTAATTTAGCGTGGCCAATCCACCTAGCCTGCACATCTTTTGGGTTGTGGGGGCGAAGCCCACGCAAACACAGGGAGAACGTGCAAACTCCACACGGACAGTGACCCTTAGCCGGAATCGAACCTGGGACCTCGGCACCGCGAGGCAACAGGGCTAATCCACTGCGCCGCCATGTTGCCCTCTTTGGGGGAAGGTTAATTAAGAGCTTGCGGACATTGTGGCTCCAGTACGTTCTGTCTCTGGAGCATTTTTTGTGCATTGTCTGCATTAGATGACATGTGACACCATGTTGTGACGTCTAGTTAGCACAGACGTAAGTATAGCTTATGCCATTTTAGAAGTGGGTCTATGTGGATCAACACCTTATGTGGATCAACACTCTGTAAGAAAAGCAACAAACTTAAGCCAACCCACTCCAGCATGTGTCAATATGCTTCTTATATACTAATAAGTCACCACCTCAAATTATACTCATTACTCCATCCTCCCTTGACTGATCTTATATGGCACCCTGTATATCACGGCACATAGTTTACTACTCAGATACAAGTTTTAACTGTGCCATTGGGAAACATTCCAGAAATCCTAACGAGATGGAAATCCATACTGTAAACCAGTGATGGGGAACCTCGGCTAGTTGTGGGCCTCATGAGTGGCCCTCCTTCATCTCAGTGGGCCGCAACATTGAAATTGGACTTGATCACTAACCATGACCAAATGAATAACATTGAATACATGAATTACTTCCAGTATTTCAGTAATTATTTTCACTCTATGCTCTGCCAAAGATTGCATAACGGGTTATAGAAAATGCTTAATAGTTCATATGTCCAAAGATGTGCGGGTTAGGTGGATTGCCCATGCTAAATTGCTCTTTAGTGTCCAAACGTTAGGTGAGGTTGCAGGGAGTGGACCTAGGTAGGGTGCTCTTTCAGAGGCGGTGTAGACTCGATGGCCCGAATGGCGGCCTCCTGCATTGTAGGGATTCTGTATCAATAGAGCCATCATTAACTTCAAATGGTAAAATCAAAGTAAATATTTACACTTTGGACACGGAGGGAGCACACGGCTCTCACAGTCAATGTTGTGAGCAATCAGCACACACCTCACCTCATTTCACTTGCCCTTGCTTTACGTGTGGATCACTTCAGTCAAACTGGTAGGATAAAAATGACATGGGCGGAAATCAGTGGAATTTGGCGATGCTACACGTGGGCAATGGTGAACAAAATGTCTTGCGAGCCCCACTCAGAGCCCAGAATGGCTGCATGTGACCTCCGGGCCGCATTGCCCATCACTGCTGTAAACTGTATGTACAGTGATAGAAGTATCAATAAACTCCAACCTACATGAACTCAGTAAGGGATTCCAGCAGATCAAATCATTTTCCATCCACTCCCATCACTCATCCCGAATTTCCCACCTATCCGAATGGACCAAACCCCTTCCCGTCCGTTCCAAGTCTGGAACAACATATGAAAATTGTCTGGCTGTCTGATTCTCACTGTTCATCTGCAAATGATGGAAACATTTCATAGACCTGGAATTGAACTTTAGCCCTGTTCCACACTGCCAGCCTTTTGGGCCAATCTGTGCAGCAGTGTGTCAAAGCTCTTGGAACAAAGCAGAAGGGAAAAGATGTGACTGCCATCATTCTGTCACCAACTCAATCCCTCAAACTACAAAGTGAGGAAGAATCTACATTCATATAGTGCCTTGTGTGACCTCCAGAAGACCCCTAGCTCTACACAGTTGATTGAGTGATTGATATTTATTGTCACATGTACCGAAGTGCAATGAAAAGTATTTTCTTCCACAAACATTCACTCCCTCCACCACTGACGGACAGTGGCAGCCATGAGTACTGTCTATAAGATGCACTGCATGGACTCACCAAGGTTCCTTAGGCAGCACCTTCCAAACCCATGACCACTACCATCTAGAAGCACAAGGGCACCAGATACCTGGGAACCCCCTGGAAGTTTCCAATATCCTGGAGGTTCCCTTTTGTTTGCAAAAATATACTTTATTCGTAAAATATCTGAAAGAACAACTGGCAGCATGGTAGCATTATGGATAGCACAATTGCTTCACAGCTCCAGGGTCCCAGGTTCGATTCTGGCTTGGATCACTGTCTATGCGGAGTCTGCACGTTCTCCCCGTGTGTGCATGGGTTTCCTCCGGGTGCTCCGGTTTCCTCCCACAGTCCAAAGATGTGCAGGTTAGGTGGGTTGGCCATGATAAATTGCCCTTCGTGTCCAAAATTGCCCTTGGTGTTGGGTGGGGTTACTGGGTTATGGGGATAGGGTGGAGGTGTTGACCTTGGGTAGGGTGCTCTTTCCAAGAGCTGGTGCAGACTCGATGGGCCGAATGGCCTCCTTCTGCACTGTAAATTCTATGATAACATTACAAAGGTTTCAAAATAACCATCACACAAAGTACAATAATATTCGGGTTTCCTACATCAATCATGTTGCCCTCTGAGGAGCTTCAATACAATCAAAAAACATTACAGACATTTCAAAATTGTCATTGCAAATGGTGCAATTGTGTTTAAGTTGTTCTACCTAGATCAGGTTGCATTCTGAGGTACTTCAATACAATTGTGCTCCCTGTAATATTCACCGTATACATTCATTGTGAGTCATACAGCCCGAGGGGGTTCTATACAATTCTCTCCCCATAGTTCACTATACGTCCCCCATTGCGCCTCTGCATTAGCAGCCCCATGCTTTAGTGTGTCCTTCAGCCCGTAGTCTTGGGCTTTGGAATGTGCCAGTCTGCAGCACTCAGTCAGGAACAACTCTTTGCACTGAAGACCAACATGTTTCGGGCAGACCAAGGAGTGTCTTTCACTGAGTCGATCCTCCAGCAGTAGCTAATGTTTGTCTCGGTGTGTGTCCTTGGGAACAGCCCGTAGAGCAGAGTCCTGCGTCACGGAGCTGCTCGGGATGAACCCCGACAAAAACCACCTCCTCTCTCTCCAGACCTTCTTTGGAAAGACACATTCCACAAGGAGGTGGACAACGGTCTCGTCCCACCACAGTCACCTCGAGGGTAACTTGTGGATGGGGTGAGATTCCGCGTGTGTAGGAAGGATCTGACGGTGAGGGCCTTCTCACCACCAGCCAAGCTGATGGTTTGAAAGTTCTGGTGATGAGGCATTGTGCCAAATGACTTTGACATTCTGCTCAGGGAGCCATCTGACAGTATCCACCATCTCCTTTTCCAGTAGGGCCTCTAGGATGTCATGTGCAAACCACTGACTGATGGCCCTGTGGATAAAGGTGTTTCTCTGTGTGCATTTTTCCTTGAGGGACAGGTGGTACTGCACGGTCCAACTACTCCGAGTGTCCCATGGCAGCGTGGCCAGATCCATCCTTCACAACACCGGGGACAGGTACAACCTCAGCATGCAGTGACACTTGGTGTTTGTGTACCGAGGAGCTTTGCACAGCTTGATACTGCCACACGAAGATGGCCTTCAGGATTGATGTGATGTTGGGCACGCTTATCCCTCTTGGGTTTGGACATCATGTTTCTTCAAAAGGGGTCCACTTTTGACCCCAGATGAAGCAGAAAATTGCTCGGGTGATTACCACAGCACAGGAGTGAGGAATGGGCCAGACTTGTGCCACATACAACAACACTGAGAGTGCCTCACACCTGATGACCAGGTTCTTAACGGCAAAGGAGAGGGAATTCGCACTCACATACCAGGTTTTGTTTCATACAGCTACTCGATCCTTCCAGTTTCTAACACATACCCTGGTCCCTCCGAACCATGTCCGCAGCACCTTCAGGCCACCTGATCTGACAGTGAGGGGGACAAGGGATCGGTCAGCCCACTTGCTAAAGAACATGGTCTTGCTCTTTACCTTGGCACCCGAGGCCCGTTCAAACATGTCCACAGATGTTGATCAACCAGTGCACCAACAGTGGACCCGAGCAGAATATTGTGATGTCGTCCATGTACCGGGAGGCTTTGACTTGAGTGCCTCCACTACCTGGGATCGTCACACATACAGGGTGTGGTTGTTTAGGGGTTGGGGGGGGGGAGGAAGAAGAGAGGGCAGCCCTGCCTGTCTTCAGATTTAATTGGAAAGCTTTCTGATTCACACCCGTTGATTGAGTCAAGTTCCCCTCCAAGTCACTCACCATTCTGACTTGGAATATATCGCCATTCCTTCACTGTCACTGGGTCAAAATCCTGGAACTCCCTCTCTAACAGCACTGTGGGTGTACCCACACCACATGAATGACAGCAGTTCAAGATGGCAGCAAAGTGCCACCTTCGAGGGCAATTAGGAATGGGCAATAAATGCTGGCCGAGCCAGTGACGTTCACATCCTGTAAATTAATTCTTTAAAAAAGACAAGATATTGTGAACCAATAGCTAATATAGACATACTTCCTGCTCAAGCCTGAGCCAGATAATGGACTCGTTGGAAATTTCGGAAATATGTACTGGATGTGCAAAAGTCCATTTTAAAGCACCGATCCATTTGATCTGGTTTATTTTGTCACGCGATAGCTGGGTTCTGTTGTTTAATGAAGATTTTCAGAACGAGTTCTGCTCTCTACCATTTCCCTTTGTCCAGTGTCAGCAGCTTATATCCATCAGGAAAGGCAGAAACATTTCAGACGGAGATGAGGAGAATTGTTTTGTCTTGCAGATGTTGGCTCCAGCCGGTGAAATTCTCTTCGCCAGAGTGCAGCGGAGGCAGAATCATTGAATATTTTGAAGGCTAAGATATAGGTTCTTGAGTGGCAAGGGATTCAAAAGCCAGCGGGGGTAGACGGGAGTGTGGCGATGAGGCCACAATCAGATCAGCCATGATCTTATTAAATAGCAGAGGAGGCTCGAGGGGCAGAGTGGCCTACTCTGACTGTGAATTCACATGTTTGTAAACTCCTAATCTGCCCTTTGACATTAAGGGCAGTAGGACTGAGTCTTTTAACTTTGCCTCTGACTCTTCAAATATCGTGTAAATGCTGGAATGCGGTGGTTTTTATTGTATTCTGCGAAGGTCATTCGTTTGCGTCTGAGAGACAGCCGAGCAGTTTGGATTGGGGCTGCCCTTTGGACCTTGTTTAAACAAAGACTTCATTATATTGGCTACGATACAGCACGTAGAGCAGGAATGCACCTTGGAGAGGGCGCGGAGGAGATTTACCAGAATTATGCAAAGGACAGGGGACTCTGGTTGAGCCAGGAGGCTGGAGAAACCTGGTTTGCTCTCCTTGGAGACGAGTAGGTTAAGGGGGATTTAAAAGAGGCAGTCAAAATTCTGAGGGGTTTGATGGCGCAAAGCTGGAGAAACCGTTTCCACTGGCATGAGAGGGGACAGATTTAAGATCATTTTCAAAAGAACAAGAGGGAGATAAGAATTTCTTTTATATGCAGCCAGTTGTGATCTACGACGCACATGGGGTTGTGGAAACAGATTCAATAATAACTTTCACAACGGAATTGGACAAATGCTCATAAAGCAACATTTTTAAGGGCTACAGACAATGAGCAGCAAAAGTTGGCACAGTTGCAATGGGCCAAAAGGCGCCTCAGTTCTTTTTCTGCATCATTCTCTGAACATCTCTGAACATCCACGAGTTACTCTGCATTCCCCGGCAGGGCTCCTCTCCACCACCCTCTCTCGCTTCTTGATTCTGCTTTGAGTTTCCCTTTTCTCCCCCGAAGTCCACGGGGGTGGCACGGTAGCACAGTGGTTAGCACGGTTGCTTCACAGCGCCAGGGTCCCGGGTTCGATTCCCGCTTGGGTCACTGTCTGTGCGGAGTTTGCACTTTCTCCCCGTATCTGCGTGGGTTTCCTCCGGGTGCTCCAGTTTCCTTCCACAAGTCCCGAAAGACATGTTGTTAGGCGAATTGGACATTCTGAATTCTCCCTCAGTGTACCCGAGCAGGCGTCGGAATGTGGCGACTAGGGGATTTTCACAGTAACTTCATTGCAGTGTTAATTGTAAGCCTACTTGTGACAATAAAGATGATTAAAAACAAAGTAAAGATTATTAAAAGATTGACATGCAAAAGTTGGCTGGCAGCTTCAAACTGTTTGAAGTTGAGCCCCTCAGAATATAGGCTGACAGCTGAGTAACATCCCTGAATATGGTACATCCTCATAAGGGACACCAGCACAGCAGACTGAATGGTCTCCTCTGACCTGAACTTTCTGGGTTCCAGTAAAATGGAGCACAGGTATGTTGTAACTCATGCTGCAGGAGGATCCAGCTTGTATACCAAAAAACCGTAATTTAGAAACCTGCTCATGTGTCTTCCAGAGAAATAGCGGGGCAGCACGGTAGCACAAGTGGATAGCAGTGTGGCTTCTCTGCGCCACGGTCCCAGGTTTGATTCGGCACTGGGTCAATGTTTGTGCGGAGTCTGCACTTTCCTCCGGATGCTCCGGTTTCCTCCCACAGTCCAAAGACGTGCGGGTTAGGTGGATTGGCCGTGATAAATTGCCCTTAGTGACCAAATAGGTTAGGAAGGGTTATTGGGTTACGGGGATAGGGTGGAAGCGAGGGCTTAAGTGGGTCGGTGCAGACTCGATGGGCCAAATGGCCTCCTTCTGTACTGTATGTTCTCTTTTCCATGATCGTGGGCATTCCCTCCTGCTGAACCTCTGATTGTGAAATTGTGTTAAAATTGTCTGGTAGTGAATCTGTGGAAATCTTTGCCGCAGAGGGCTGTAGAGGCTGGGTCATTAAGTATGTTCAAGGCTCAGATAGACAATAAGGGAATCAAGGGTTATGAGGATAAAGTGGGAAAGTGGAGTTGAGGATTGTAATATCAGATCGATCATGATCTCATTGAATGGCGGAGCCGACGCGATGGGCCGAATGGCCTACTTCTGCTCCAATGGCTTACGTAGTCTTGTGTGTGCACAGTTGTTCCTGTGAGATGGAGGCAGGTTCCTCCCCATTCACCCACACCTTAGTCACTCATCTCCTCTCCCGGCCCCGTTCTCCCTCTCCCATTCACCCCTCACTCTGCTCTGATTCACCGTCCTGATCTCCCTTATCAGCCTATTGTACTGATCCTAATGTCACTCCTGCAGCTACAACAGACCAGAGATTGAAACTGGAAATATTTTTAGTTTATGTAGTTTCGAATTGTGCATTCAGTCACCGATTGAAAGGTACACATTACTGGATACTGTTAACCAGGTTCCTGAAGCCCCAGGTTTCTTAGCAAGCATTTTTTAAAAAAATGTTTCCAATTGATGCACGATCAATTGCACAAAGACTAAAGTTGGATACAACTGTGGCTTTATTACAGTCAGATGCGAGGCCTCCTGCTGCAGCTGGCAGAATGGCAGGGCACTGAAGGTCATGCATATTTAAAAAGTTATCTGTGGGCGGAGCCAGCCGGCAGGAGCTACCGGCGAACCTGTAGTGCAGGTCCTACCTTACATCTCCTATTACAGTGGTTCACCACATTCACCCCCTGTTAAAAATGTGTCCGGTGGGGGTGACGTGAAATTATATACAATTAGTGCAATTATGTACAGTGGTAGGGAAAGAAAAATCCATGTTGACGGTCCGGAGTCCATCAAAGGTTCAGCCGGTCCTGTGCATTGGTGCTTCGTTGGGAGCGGCGTAACGGTGGCGGCAAAGTCGGTGGTGGAGGTGGCACCGATGGCGGTGGTGGCAGTGCTGATGCTGGCCAGTCATCGGGGAACTCCGGGAGCGTGCAGAAGTCCTCTTTGTCCTCTTGTGCGGAAAAGGGGAGGGGGGGGCGGGTGGTCTGGTGGGGTCAATATTGGTTGCGCAGTGGGAGGTGGGGGGGGGCGCATTGGTGGTGGTGGGGGGGGGGGGTGTTGGGGTGGAACCTGACAATGCCAGGTCACTGAGTGAGACAGTATCTTGGTGGCAGTCGGGGAACTCAACGGAGGCATATTGAGGTTTGGCGTGGAGCAGGTGACCCTGTCCACCAAGGGGTCCGTCTTGTGGAGTCGGATGTGCCTATGGAGAAGGACCGGTCCTGGAGCAGCGATCCCAGTCGGGAGCCCAGATGTGGACTTCCTGGGGAAGGTAAAAACGCGTTCATGGGGTGTGTTATTAGTGGCGGTGCACAATAGTGACCAGATGGAGTGCAGAGCGTCAGGGAGGACCTCCTGCCAGCGAGAGGCTGGGAGGTTCCTGGACTGTAGGGCCAGCTGGATGGCCCTCAAAACCATCCCATTCTCCCGTTCTACTTGCCCGTTTCCCCAGGGGTTGTAGCTGGTTGTCCTGCTGGAGGCTATACCCCTGCTGAGCAACAACTGACGCAGCTCATCGCTCACGAATGAGGATCCCCTGTCACTGTGGATGTAGGCGGGGAAACCAAACAGAGCGAAGATGGTGTTGAGGGCCCTGATGACGGTGGCAGACGTCATATCGGGGCATGGGATGGCGAAGGGGAATCTGGAGTACTCATCGACCACACTGAGAATGTACGTGTTACGGTCGGTGGAGGGGAGGGGCCCTTTGAAATCCACGCTGAGGCGTTCAAAGGGGTGGGAAGCCTTCACCAGGCGCGCACGGTCCAGCCAGTAGAAGTGCGGCTTGCACTTCGCACAGACGTGGCAGTCCCTGGTGATTGTCCTTACTTCCTCGATGGAGTAGGGCAGATTGCGAGCTTTGACCAGATGGTACAATCGAGTGACCCCCGGGTGACAAAGGCTGTCGTGTAGGGCCCGGAGTTGGTCCACTTGTGCGCTGGCACATGTACCTCGGGAGAGGGCGTCTGGGGGCTCGTTGAGTTTACCGGGGCAGTACAAGATCTCGTAATTATAGGTGGAGAGCTTGATCCACCACCGCAAGATTTTATCATTTTTGATCTTGCCCCGCTGTGTGTTATTGAACATGAAGGCTACCGACCATTGGTCCATAAGGAGAGTGAATCTCTTACCGGCCAGGTAATGCCTCCAATGCCGCACAGCTTCAATGATAGCTTGGGCCTCCTTTTCAACGGATGAGTGTCGAATTTCCAAGGCATGAAGGGTGCGGGAAAAGAATGCCACGGGCCTGCCTGCCTGGTTTAGAGTGGCAGCAAGGGCGACGTCTGAAGCGTCGCTTTCTACTTAGACAGGCAGTGACTCGTCCACTGCGTGCATCCCGGCTTTGGCGATGTCTGCTTTGATGCGGGCGAAAGCACGTTGTGCCTCGGCCTCAAGGGGGATTTGGGTGGACTGAATGAGTGGGCGGGCCTTGTCCGCATAGTTTGGGACCCACTGAGCGTAGTAGGAAAAGAACCTCGGGCAGCGTTTGAGGGCCTTGGGGCAGTGGGGGAGGGGAAGTTCCATGAGGGAGCGCATGTGGTCGGGGCCGAGAAGTCCGTTTTGGACTATATAGCCAAGAATGGCTAACCGGGTCGTGCTGAACACACACTTCTCTTTGTTGTAGGTCAGGTTGAGAAGAGTGGCAGTGCATCGTGGTCTGCTGGTCATGGCCGCAGATGGTGACATTATCTAAGTACGGAAAGGTGGCCCGCAAACCGTACTGGTCGACCATTCGGTCCATCTCTCTTTGGAAGACCAAGACTCCATTTGTGACACCGAAAGGGACCCTAAGGAAGTGGTAGATGCGACCGTCCGCCTCAAAGGCAGTGTGTGGCCGGTGCGACTTCCGGATGGGGAGCTGGTGGTAGGCGGATTTCGGGTCAATTGTTGAGAAGACCCGGTACTGCGCAATCTGATTGACCATATCAGATATGCGTGGGAGGGGGTACGCGTCGAGCTGCGTGTACCGATTGATGGTCTGGCTGTTGTCCACGACCATCCTGTGTTTCTCCCCAGTTTTAACCACTACCACTTAGGCTCTCCAGGGGCTGTTGCTGGCCTCGATAATACCCTCCTTAAGCAGCCGCTGGACTTCGGACATGATGAAGGTCTTGTCCTGGGTGCTGTATCTTCTGCTCCTAGTGGCAACGGGCTTGCAATCCGCAGTTAGATTGGCAAAAAGGGAGGGGGGATCGACCTTGAGGGTCGCGAGGCCGCAAACGGTAAGGGGGGGTAAGGGCCCGCCGAATTTGAGGGTGAGGCTCTGGAGGATGCAGTGGAAGTCCAGGCCCAACAGAAGTGCAGCGCAGAGATTATGAAGGACATAGAAGCGGAAGTTACTAAATTCTACGCCCTGGACCATGAGGGTGACTGTACAAAAGCCTTGGATCGGGACGGAGTGGGATCCGGAGGCTAGGGAGATCCTTTGTTTGGCCGGGTGGACCGCGAGGGAGCAGCGCCTTACCGTATCTGGGTCTTTCAGTGCTCCCGAGTCCAGCAGGCACGAGGTCGCATGGCCGTTGATTTTAACCATCGTCGACGCGGTGGCCAGGTTGTGCAGGCGAGATTGGTCCAGCGTCATCGAAGCGAGCTGCGGGTATCAATCGGATGCTTTGGTGGAGTGCGTGTGCGGTTCCGATGTCGGGATGTCCGGAGACCCTGTGGGGGACAAGATGGCGGCACCCATGCTGCGCACATTGCGGGGTCGGGACAAGATGGCGGTGCCCATGGGGTGCACGTGGCCGAAGGGGGACAAGATGGTGGCGCCCATTGGTCGCACATGGACCCGGGAGGAGAAACTGGCGACTCCCATTGTGCGCCTAGCGTGGGAGAGGAGGCGATAGCGGGTGCGATCGCAGCGACTGCGCGGGTCTGGCACACAGTTGCGAAGTGGCCCTTTTTACTGCAGGCTTTACAAACTGCAGTGCGGGCCGGGCAGTGTTGGCGGGGGTGCTTCTGCTGACTGCAGAAGTAGCAGCAGGGACCCCCGGGGTGTGCGGATCGGCATGCGGCGCAGGCGTATTGGGAAGGCAGGGCCCCGGCTGAGGACGTCGTCGGCGGTGTCCAGGAGGTGTAGGAAGGAGTAGAAGGGTGGGCAGCGCGGCGGGAGGGGTACGATTGTATGTTACGGGATGCGACCGTCATGGAGAGCGCCAAGGTTTTCGTCTCCGCCATTTCGAGAGTGGCCCCTTCCAGTAATCGTCATCGGATGCGGTCCGACGCAATACCCGTCACGAAGGCATCGCGCATGAGGAGATTTGCGTGTTCGGCGGCCGTAACGGCCTGACAGTCACAGTCCCGGACGAGTGGGATTAGGGCCCGCCAGAAGTCTTCGATGAACTCACCAGGTAGTTGCGAGCGGGTGGCGAGTACATGCCTGGCGAAGAGCGTGTTTGCCTTCTGCGCGTAGTGTTCCTTAAGGAGTTCCATTGCTTTTGTGTACTTCGTGGCGTCTTGGATCAACGGGAACACGCTGGAGCTCAATCTGGAGTACAGGACGTTTATCTTCTGAGCCTCCGTTGGCTTGGGGTCTGCAGCCTTGATGTAGGCCTCAAAACATGCTAGCCAGTGAGTAAAGTCTTTCCTGGCGTCGGGCGAGTGCAGATCCAGCTGCAGGCGATCGGGCTTAATTCTGATATCCATTCTGTGGAAAATCTGACTGTAATAAATTGATGCACGATCAATTGCACAAAGACTAAAGTTGGATACAACTGTGGCTTTATTACAGTCAGATGCGTGGCCTCCTGCTGCAGCTGGTGAAATGGCAGGGCACTGGAGGTCATGCATATTTATACAGTTCTCCGTGGGCGGAGCCAGCCGGCAGGAGCTACCGGCGAACCTGTAGTGCAGGGCCTACCTTACATATCCTAGTACAGTGGTTCACCACACCAATCAAAGTGCAATTTAGCGTGGCCAATCCACCTATCCTGAACATTTTTTGGGTTGTGGGAGTGAGACCCACACAGATGCTGGGAGAATGCGCAAACTCCACACGGATAGTGACCCGGAGCTGGGATCGAACCCAGGTCCTCCGTGCAGTGAGACAGCAGTGCTAACCACTGCCCCTCTGTGCTGCCCTTCTGAGCAAGTGTTTTTGAATAACCACTTACTGAGGTGCTCAGGTACTGGTGCCTTAACCTCAGTTCCATGCTAATGGTGGTGAAGTTTTCCCATGCTCCTTAGCAAGTATGAAACCACTGTATTTATCCAGCATTATAAACTACAGAGTGGTTTCACGCTGAATGAATTGAAGAGGGAGGAGTGAATCTCCGAGCCATGCGAGTAAGATCTCCTTTTTTAGAACCTAAGTAACTGCCAACCTTGGCAATAATTGGTGCATTGCATCCACATTACACCTTCTGTGGTATTATCAATAGTTTGTTAGCTGTGAAACACTTGGTAAACGTTCGGGGAATCTTGCAAAAGAAATGAAAGGCAGATATTTGGGTAGTGGCTCTGGACGTCCCAAAGTGCCTGACTATCCATGAAGTGTCGTCACTGCTCTAATGTGTTTGTGCACAGCAAGATCCCACAAAAGGCTTTGCCTTAATGTCTAGATAGTCCATTTTGTGCGTGTTAGTTGAAGATAAATGCTGATCAGCATACTGGGAACCCAACCATCACCCTGCTTTTCTTCAAGATAGTGCCTCAAGATCATCCGTGTCCACCGAGGGCAGGTGAGGCCTCAGTTTAATGCCTCATCTGAAAGACACCACCTCCAATAGTGGAAGAGCTCCCTCTGTACTACATTGGGAGATTCACCCTCTATTATGTGCTCTGGTCTCGAGTGGGACTTGACCTCGAATTGTTCAAACTTCGAGGCAAGAAGACCCACTGAACCACATCCGGCTGACTTGAGTTGAGTTGGGTGGGGGGGGGGGGGGGGGGGGGGGGGGGGGCGTCAATGATTGAAACAAAAGAAAGTTGGCGTGTGAGTGGTACAGAAACAAGAGCAACAAATTCTACTTGTATTAACCGCTTACTTAATCCTTGTTGTATTGTGGCGACCTCCAGTGATTTGCAAAGACGCAAACACAATGGGATTGATTTAAGAGGGGGGGAAATGTTGGCGCCTATAGGACCCATTGGCGAGCAGCAGTCATCGGGGTTGCAGGGGGAGCTGTCTGTGGTCGGGCTGAATCCTGAGCTGTCAGACTGCTCCAGACAACAAGAGTTTAAACATTAACACAATTTATCAGTGAGCTGCTGCTCACAAGAGATGCAAATCAGCAGCAAAGCCTGAGGCCTAGGAACCCCATCAAATATACTGCTTTTCCCGTGTTCAAATGTTATGTTCCCCAATCTTTGGTTTGTTGCAGATTATTTTCTTCCTTCCAAGTTTAGTTTGAGGTTATGTTTCTTCCCACGGTGGATACTTACCTATTGAAGTGGTTCAGGTTAGGTGAGACTGCAATTGCAAACCTGATCTGGGCCTCAATTTGACAAAGTCCCCAGCTCTAAATTAAAGGAGGAGTCATGTGGAGATGCTGGCGTTGGACCAGGGTGAGCACAGTGAGAAGTACAACACCAGGTTAAAGCCCAACAGATTAGTTTCAAACACTGGCTTTCGGAGCACTGCTCCTTCCTCAGGTGAATGGAGAGGTAGGTTCCAGAAACATTTATATAGACAAAGTCAAAGATGCAAGATAATACATTGAATGTGAGCATTTGCAGGTAATTACTAAAGAGAGAGGGGTAACTCCAGGTTAAAGAGGTGTGAATAGTCTCAAACCAGGACACTTGGTAGGATTTCGCAAGCCCAGACCAGATGGTGGGGGATGAATGTAGTGCGACATGAATCCCAGGTCCCGGTTGAGGCCGCACTCATGTGTGCGGACCTTGGCTATATATTTCTGCTCGGCGATTCTGCATTGTCGCGCGTCCTGAAGGCCGCCTTGGAGAACGCTTACCCGGAGATCAGAGGCTGAATGCCCTTGACTGCTGAAGTGTTCCCCGACTGGGAGGGAACATTCCTGCCTGGTGATTGTTGCACGGTGTCCGTTCATTCGTTGTCGCAGCATCTGCATGGTCTCGCCAACGTACCACGCTTCGCGACATCCTTTCCTGCAGCGTATGAGGTAGACAACGTTGGCCAAGTCACACGAGTATGTACCGCGTACCTGGTGGGTAGTGTTCTCACGTGTAATGGTGGTATCCATGTCGATGATCTGGCATGTCTTGCAGAGATTGCCATGGCAGGGTTGTGTGGTGTCGTGGTCGCTGCTCTGAAGGCTGGGTAGTTTGCTGCAAACAATGGTTTGTTTGAGGTTGCGCGGTTGTTTGAAGGCAAGTAGTGAGGGTGTGGGGATGATCTTGGCAAGATGTTCATCTTCATCGATGACATGTTGAAGGCTGCGAAGAAGATGTCATGGTTTCTCCGCTCCGGGAAAGTACTGGACGACGAAGGGTACTCTGTCGGTTGTGTCCCATGTTTGTCTTCTGAGGAGGTCGGTACGGTTTTTTACTGTGGCGCGTTGGAACTGTCGATCAATGAGTCGAGCACCATATCCCGTTTGTACGAGGGCATCTTTCAGCATCTGTAGATGTCTGTTATACTCCTCCTTGTCTGCGCAGATCCTGTGTATATGGAGGGCTTGCCCATAGGGGGTGGCTTCTTTAATGTGTTTAGGGTGGAAGCTGGAGAAGTGGAGCATCGTGAGGTTATCCGTGGGCTTGTGGTAAAGCGAAGTGCTGAGGTGACCGTCCTTGATGGAGATGAGTGTGTCCAAGAATGCAACTGATTTTGGAGAGTAGTCCATGGTGAGTCTGATGGTGGGATGGAACTTATTGATGTCATTGTGTAGTTATTTCAGTGATTCTTCGCCGTGGGTCCAAAGGAAAAAAATGTAATCGATGTATCTGGTGTATAACATCGGTTGAAGGTCCTGTGCGGTTAGGAGGTCTTGTTCAAACTTGTGCATGAAGATGTTGGCATATTGAGGTCCGAATTTGGTCCCCAGGGGTGTTCCGTGTGTCTGGATGAAGAACTTGTTGTCGAAGATGAAGACGTTGTGATCCAGAATGAAGCGGATGAGTTGCAGTATTGCGTCTGGAGATTGGCAGTTGTCGGTGTTGAGTACTGAGACTGTTGCAGCAATGCCGCCGTCATGGGGGATGCTGGTGTAGAGTGCCGAGACGTCCAATGTGACGAGGAATGTTCCTGGTTCAACTGGTCCATGGGTGCTGAGTTTCTGTAGGAAGTCCGTCGTGTCGCGACAGAAGCTGGGCGTATCTTGTACAATGGGTTTCAAGATGCCCTTGATGTAGCCAGAGAGGTTCTCACACAGGGTCCCATTGCCTGAAACGATAGGACGGCCTGGTATGTTGGCCTTGTGTATTCTCGGGAGGCGATCTCCAATGCGGGGAGTACGTGGGATGAGAGCACGTAGGATGCTCTGAAGGTCTGGATCCAAGGTCTTGATCAGTCTGTTGAGTTGGCGGATGTGTAGGAGGAGGGAAGAGAAGGGTGGTGCCCCAGGCTTAATTAAGGTTGTCAGCTCTCCATGAATGTCCCGGCGTCTTCAGGAATTTAAGGTTGATATCATCGAATCTCAACAGTGTAGAAGGAGGCCATTCTTCCCATCGTGTCTGTACTGACCCTCGGAAGGAACACGCTACCCAGGCCCACTTCCCCGCACTATCCCTGTAACCCACCTAAGCTGCACATCTTTGGACGGTGGTAGGAAACCGGAGCACCCGGAGGAAACCCACGCAGACACGGGGAGAATGTGCAAACCCCACACAAATAATCACCCAAGGTCGGAATCAAACCCGGGTCCCTGGCGCTGTGAGGCAGCAGTGCTAACCACTGTGTCACCGTGCTGCCCTGCTGCATGTCGCTTCTTGTAACTCGAGAGACTTTTATTTTTCCATTTACTTTGAATATTCCGTTGAGACGTTATCCCACCACCCCGTTCTGAAAGGCAATTAGAGATAGGTGACAAATGCTGGCCTTGCTGGCAATACTCTCATCTCATGGATGAATTATATAAAAGTAATATATAAATATTAGAGGTGGGGGTAAGACCATTGAACAGTCAAATATCATCTAGTTGGGTAAAGAAGAGTCTCTTTGCTTAATTGGCTGAGGGAAGGCAGCACCACGTCAGGATGAACATTTTGGAAAAACAATGACAAATACAATGGAAGCGTGTGGTGGTTGAAGACTAGAGTGCCATGAGATGAAACCTTCAAGGATGCATCCAACCAAGGGCAGCATGTTGGCGCAGTGGGTTAGCACAGCAGTCTCACAGCGCCAAGGTCCCAGGTTCGATCCCGGCTCTGGGTCACTGTCCGTGTGGGGTTTGAACATTCTCCCCCGTGTTTGCGTGGGTTTCGCCCCCGTAACCCCAAAAATGTGCAGGGTAGGTGGATTGGCCACGCTAAATTGCCCCTTAATTGGGAAAATATGAATTGGGAATTCTAAATTTATTTTTTAAAAAAGGATGCATCCAACCAGTGTTGGCAAACTTGGGTCATTTCTGGGAAATGGGCCGAGGCTGAATGGGTGAAAGTCTCTGTCTGAGATCCTGTATGAATTGAGTGTTTAGTGCAGTTCCCAATGAGTGTTGGCTGATGACTTTGTTAAAATCTCGAACGAGAACCCAACTATTTTCAATTTGTAAAACTGTGAGAAGTTACTGCACCACAATAGTGATGACAATAACCAATAGATATCTTTTATATTAAAACAAACTTTAATTCAATCACAGAACAAACCACATTATCTACAATAGCTTTACAGTTAACAGTTACAGTAGTTCCTAAGTAAAAGAAGAAACACTAACTAACTTTTTAAACCTGCCACTACATTCCAATTAAGCAAACAAATATATATTAAATACCACTCATGAATAAAGTTAACAACCAGGGTATTACTAGCTTTTCTTTGTGCAGAATCTGAGAGAGAACCTTCAAGGACCAAACTGAAACACCCCTGTTCAGATTAGAGTTCTAGGACCTGCTGATCCTTCAGACAGACCCGGTTCCTTTGATTAACTACATCATCTGTACCCAAAGCATAAGGCATTCTTTTGTCTCTTCTTACAAGATGTCCCTTGATTTGTTTAGCTAGGGCCAAACCCAATGCCCCTCATAAATTATCTACACCCAAGGAGTCCTTCATACCTAAACAATATTCCATTAGCTAGCTATCTGAAAACAAGCAAATGGTTCTCAAGATCTATTCGTCGAACACTTCACCTGCAAATCAATAATTGTCTCACTTTTATGACACCTTAATCGCTGCTCTGGCACTCATACTATCTGAATCCATCTTAACCGATATTTTAATAACACTACTGCAAATATTATAGGAACTGACAATTTCTTGCAATCATCACATGTTGAAGCATCTGTTGAGGCGTTATTCATATGATCCTGTAGGAGTGGGTGTGGTCAATTTTGACTCCTCATGCTTGTTTTGAATGGGATGGGGTGGCCTCCCAATTAGGATCAGAGGCCTTACTGCGCCTGTCAACCCATGGTGATCGGGCCAGCGTCATTTTGAAAGGGGCCTCCCCTTTCATCAGGTGTTCACGAAAGTCAAGTGTCCAACTCCCACTCGAGACTTAAAAAATATATATTTAGAGTTCACAATCAACCTACCCTGCACTTCTTTGGGTTTGTGGGGGTGAGACCCACGCAGACAGGGGGAAGAATGTGCAAACTCCACACAAACAGTGACCCGGGACCATGGCGCCGTGAGGCAGCAGAGTTAACCACTGTGCCAACATGCCGCCCTCTATTCAATTGACTTAAGCACAACATTCAGGCCGACACACTCTGTGCAGTCCTGAGAGAGTGCTGCATTGTTAAATATATATCTTTCATATGAACAAAAACTTTGTCTCCCTGTTCAGTTAATGATCCTACGACACGATGACGAAGAGTAGGAAAGTTCTCCTGTCCTGGATAAGATTTATTCTTCAGCCAACTTCACCAAAATCGGATTATCTGATCATTATCACGTTGCTGCTTTATGGGATCCTGCTGTGTACAAATTGGCAGCCAAACTTCCTGTATTGCAACAATGACTACATGTCAAATGTGCTTCATTGTCTGTAAAGAGCTCTGGGGCCTCCTGAGGCTGGGGAACGTGCTATAAAAGTGCAATCTTCTTTTCCTGAGCACAGCATTTTTCTGCTGCAGTGCCAGTGGGCACTGGCTGGGCTGCTGGGCACTAGCTGGGCTGCTGGGCACTGGCTTGGCTGGTTTTATTACCAGAAGGTGCACCCAGGTACACGTCCATTGCCCAGTAAGTTAGATGTGTGTCGTGAGCCCAGTGAATCCGCTAACCCCTGAGGCTGCAATCATTCTCTTTGGAGCAGGGAACAATAAGGAGAGATTTACGAGAGGTGTTCAGCTGTATGAGGTACTGATGGATTAGGCAATGAGAAACTATCGCCGCTGCTCGAGGGTCACTATCTAGATTTTAAGATTTTAGATAATTGAAAAAGGAAGTGGGGGGGGGGGGGGGAGTTGGGGGGAGCAGGTGGATGAGAATATGTTTACACAGTGGGTTGTTCCGAACGGGAAAGCCCTGCCTGAAATGCCCTTGGAGCAAATTCAATCGTGACTTTGGAAAGGGAATTGGATAAATATTTGAAAAGGAAGAATTTGCCGGGATGAGTGGAAAGAACAGGAGAATGAAACCAATTGAATAAATCATTCAAAGAGTCAGCACGGACACACAAGGCCGAATAGCTTCCTTTTACGCTGGAAGATCCCATTAACCTTTGAGGTAATCACTGGGGAGGGGAGGGTACAAAAGGTCTAGTACGAAAATACCTGAAAAGGCAGCCGCAGACAGGAAGCATTTGGGTACACACCCATGATAGCCACAGGAATGTGCTCGTTACACAGGATACTAGAGAGAGAGAGACCCTCCCATTGCACCAGATGGAGGCCATAGTGGATTCGGAAATTTAGTCAACAAAACCTCAAGCGCATAGCGACCATTCCATTGGGCAGCTGGCCAAGTTTGACAAGAACTCAAAGGCAATTTAATAAGGGAGCAACTTGGCAATGAGGGTAAATTATGAAGCTTGGCAGGCTGGTCTGCTCATCATGCATTGCTTCAGTTTGAATGGGGTTAAAGACACGTAATCAGACACACAGCTCACTATGACATGTGTGGACTCACTCAGACATGCATGTTCATTCTGACACGTGCGTGCTCACTCTGACACGGATGCTCAGATTGACACTTGGACGGTCACACTGATGCAGTCATGCTGATGCGGTCACACGGACACGCTCAACTTAACACATGCAGGCTCACTTAGACACGCGGATGCCCAATTTGACACATGTTGAGACACACACATGACGTCACACAGCTCAGTGTGAGTGTGCATGTCAGAATGGGTTGCGTGCGGCACAATGAGTCCACATGTGTCAGAGTGAGCATGCCTGTCTCAGTGAGTGTAAGCATGCGTCTGCGTACATGTCCTAGTGTGAGTCCCGCCTTGGAGCTGCTGTCCAAACTAGACCCTGCAGCGCCATTACTTTCAGTGGACAAGAGTGGAACTGCAAGCGGTTCCCAAAGCCAACGTCCCAGGAATCTAGGAAGATGTATATTCTGGGGGTCTCCAGGCAGAGAGAGTAGGGGAGGCCAGTGAGGGATTGGGATGTCATAAGGGAGGCCCCTGTGGGGGTAGGAAGGCCCTGCCGTTATTGTCATGATATTTAGATCATCATATCATTGTGCAATCACACACACACTGATGGACATGCAGTAGGACCAACCAGCACACACACAACATCGCAGCCAATCACCAGTGAGAGCAGACGCACTATAAAAACAGGGGACACTACAGTTCCCGCTCATTCCAGCAGCAGCCAGCTCAGAGCACCGAGCTCAGAGCCTGCCACTCAGACATTCACCATGTGCTGAGTGCCTCACCATAGCTAGTGATAGGACAGGGTCCACAGATTAGCTGGTAATGCACGTACCCAAGTTAGCAGTGTGCTGTTACAGTTGAGTAGTTAATAAAATTGAGTTACACCATCTCCAGCCGTGTTTGATCGTTTGTACATCAGAACACCCAACACGACAGTTACTGGACCTTAAGTTCGGTGGGGACAGTAGGGGGCATCCAAAGTTAAATGAGGGCTTCTGATCGAGAGCAACCTCACCAAGCCCACACCTGTTTTCACCCGAGGCCTGAAGACGACTATTTTCAAGCTTCCTTTTTAAAAAAAAAAAAATTCCAATTAAGGGGCCAAATCATCTACCCTGTGCATCTTTTGGGTTGTGGGGGTGAGACCCACGCAGGCACGGGGAGAATGTGCAAACTTCTCACAGACAATGTCCCAGGGCTGGGACCGAACCCGGGTCCTCAGCGCCCTGAGGCAGCAGTGCTAACCACTGCACGACAGTGATGCCCGGGGGCTTCCCTTAAAACCAGGATCTCCTCCTGCCAGCACAAAATTGAGTCTGGGCAGGAAACGACCTTGAAGTGGTCAATAATTGGCATCAACTGGGAAAATGGCCCATGCATAGCCTCCTCTGCCCCAGGGTAAAAGTGCGGAGAGGTGTGTGTGGACAGGAAGCACATGTAGAATGAGAATTCTACACATCCCCTGCTTAAAAGCCCACCAATTTTGGAGTGCAAAATTCAAGCCTTTGCTTTAGATTCCATGATCCCCTGTCTCTCTGCCCCCCCTCTATCTCTGCCCCCACTCTCTCTCTGCCCCCACTCTCTCTCTGTCCCCCCTCTCTCTCTGTCCCCCCCTCTCTCTCTGTCCCCCTCTCTTTTTATCCCCCCTCTGGCCCTCTCTCCATTGCTCGTGTGCTCTCTCTCTGTTGCTTGCACACTCTGTGTCACACTCTCTCTTTCCCCCCCCTCTCTTTCCCCACTCTCTTTCCCCCACTCTCTTTCCCCCCCTCTCTTTCCCCCCTCTCTTTCCCCCCTCTCTTTCCCCCCTCTCTTTCCCCCCTCTCTTTCCCCCCTCTCTTTCCCCCCTCTCTTTTCCCCCCTCGCTTTTCCCCCTCGCTTTTCCCCCTCGCTTTTCCCCCTCGCTTTTCCCCCTCGCTTTTCCCCCTCGCTTTTCCCCCTCGCTTTTCCCCCTCGCTTTTCCCCCTCGCTTTTCCCCCTCGCTTTTCCCCCTCGCTTTTCCCCCTCGCTTTTCCCCCTCGCTTTCCCCCCTCGCTTTCCCCCCTCGCTTTCCCCCCTCGCTTTTCCCCCTCGCTTTTCCCCCTCGCTTTTCCCCCTCGCTTTTCCCCCTCGCTTTTCCCCCTCGCTTTTCCCCCTCGCTTTTCCCCCTCGCTTTTCCCCCTCGCTTTTCCCCCTCGCTTTTCCCCCTCGCTTTTCCCCCTCGCTTTTCCCCCTCGCTTTTCCCCCTCGCTTTTCCCCCTCGCTTTTCCCCCTCGCTTTTCCCCCTCGCTTTTCCCCCTCGCTTTTCCCCCTCGCTTTTTCCCCCTCCCTTTTCCCCCCTCTCTTTTCCCCCTCTCTTTTTTCCCCCCTCTCTTTTTTCCCCCCTCTCTTTTTTCCCCCCTCTCTTTTTTCCCCCCTCTCTTTTTTCCCCTCTCTTTTTTCCCCCCTCTTTTTTCCCCCCTCTCTTTTTCCCCCCCTCTCTTTTTCCCCCCTCTCTTTTTCCCCCCTCTCTTTTTCCCCCCTCTCTTTTTCCCCCCTCTCTTTTTTCCCCCCTCTCTTTTTTCCCCCCCCTCTCTTTTTTTTCCCCCTCTCTTTTTCCCCGCTCTCTTGCCCGCCCTCTCCCCCCCCTGCTCTCTTCCCCTTCTCCTCCTTCTATCCACACACTTCTCCCTCTCTTCCCCTGTTTGTGGGATCCTGCTGTGCACAAATCGCCTGCCGCGTTCCTTACAACAGTGACCACTTTGATGTGTAAAGTGCTCTGGGATGACCTGAGGCTATGAAAGGTGACGTACGGGATTTTCTCCTTCTCCTTGGACAGCCTCTGTTTTGACCAGAAGGCGACGGTATCTCCGGAAGCAGCATGGACAGGCTTGAGCCACCAGCTGACTGCCTGTCTCAGTAGGTCGATCACAGATGCTGCCTTCTACCTTTTAGTTTTGAGCTGTTGAATGACCTTCACAAGTCACTAAATGCACCATGAGCACTGCCCCATATTCCCTTACCTGTCATGTGTGTGTGTGTGTGTTTTGTGTTCAAACAGCTGGGTGCCGCTAATGCAGAGCTAATGACGAAAACTGAGACACTGCTGCCCTTCACACAGGATGTTTACGTTGATTAAACATTGCCCTCGGTCCCTGGCCACCCAGCCCTTTGACTCCCTTCCATTCAGTCTTGAGTAAATGACAGCAATGTGAGATTTCCTCCCCCCCCCCCCCCCCCCCCACCCAATCCATGCCTTTTGCAAAGATGCTAAACCACTTTGCAGCAACAGTGTTAAACCGCTTTGTTGCTAAGGTTACATGGTTGAGCTGTAAAATGATTATGCTCAGGGATTCCAGCGTTTCTGAAGCCCGGATGCAAAATCCAGACGAGTATTTCCTGTTGAGATATTTCCCCAGGAAAGGCCTCCATGGCCTTGCATCAATGGACACCGGCGGGCCCTCTGTCTCCCTCAATCAATATCAACCAATCTGCTGCTTATTCAGCTTGCAGCATTCCAGATACAGACTGAATCCTGGCAGCCAGTCGATAGGGGCAGGGTTGCACCTGTACTGTTCACGCTCATGTTTCTCAATCACAGCACCTGTCGCCAGGGAATGGAGTGAGTGTTGAATGGAGTGTAATCATAGAATCCCTACAGTACAGAAGAAGGCCATTCAGCCCATCAAGTCTGCACCGACCCTCTGAAAGAGCACCTTACCTAAGCAAACTCCCCAGTAACCCCACTTAACCTTTTGGACACGAAGGGCAATTTAGCATGGCCAATCCACCTAACCTGTACAACTTTGGACTCTGGGAGGAAATCGGAGCACCCGGAGAAAACCCACACAGACACGGGGCGGACTTGCAGACTCCACACAGACAGTCACCCATGGCCGGTATCAAACCCGGGTCCCTGGCATTGTGAGGCAGCAGTGCTAACCACTGTGCCACCATGCTGCACACATGCTACAGAAATCATAGGTAAGGAAGGCAGGTTCACTGTGTAAACGCTCATTTACGGGATGTGACCGTTGCAGGCTCGGGATTACCCATCCCCAATTGCCCTTGAGAAGGTGGTGGTTGGCCTCCTTCCTGACCCGCTGCATTCCTGGTGGTGTAGGTACACCCAGAGTGTTAATCCGGCTTTGGCCTGGTGATATCACGGCGCTTGCCTCTGAAGTGCCATCATTCGAATGAGGGATGAAACTGAGTCTCTGATTGTCTTTACAGAAGAATAAAAGATCCCATGGTACCATTTAAAAGAAGAGCAGGGAAGTTCTTCCCAGTGTCCTGGACTGAAAAATATCGACCTAATATCACAAACTGATCATTGATCTCGTTGTTACTTGTGGAATCGTGCTGTGCACAGTTTGGCTGGCGCATTACCTACACTAAAACATGGACCCTGCTTTACATGCGCTCCATTGGTCGTAAAGCGTCTGGGGTTGCCTGAATTTGCGAAAGGCGCTATTTAAATGTCAGTTGTTGTGGTAAATGCAAGCCTTTCTTTATGAATGGAGAGGTGGACTGGCCAAGCAGGCCCTCCAATTGAAGCAAATGGTGAGGACCTCCGCTTGCTTGTCAGGTTGTTGCATCAATGAGGATGGGGGATTGGAGGGCTTCCTTCAAGAGTCAGCGCTTACAGGGATTAAACAAGGACTTGCATTTAAATGTACCACTTTTTCCGGGCGGTGCGGTGGCACAATGGTTAGCACTGCTGCTTCACGGTGCTGAGGACCTGGGTTCAATCCTGGCCCAAGTCACTGACCGTGTGGAGTTTGCACATTCTCCCTGTGTCTGCATGGGTCTCACCCCCACAAACCAAAGATGTGCAGGTTAAGTGGATTGGCCACATTAAATTGCCCCTTAATTGGAAAACAAATTGAGTACTTAAAATTTATTTTAGAAGTACTACTATTTTGCGATAGAGAAGATGGCTCCGCAGTGCGGTCAAAAGATTGTTGCTGGAACAAAGAAGGTGGACGTTAAGACGGGTGACCAAAAGCCTGGTCAAATGGATTGCTTTTAAAGAGTGTCTCGAAGGAGTAGAGAGGTGAACAAGTTTTGGGAGGGATTTCCAAATCTTTGGACTGGACAGCTGAAGGCATAGTTGCCATTGGTGGAGCAACAAATGTATGGGATGCACAAGAGGACAGAATTGGAGGAACACAAAGGTTGTTGGTGGAAGGGAGTTATAGAGGCGAGTCCATTGAAGGAACTTGATAACAAGGATGAGCATTTTGAATTAAAGGCTTTGCCAGACCCAGGGACCATGGTAGGTGAGCAAGCGGAAGGGAGATGAGTGAACTGACTTACATAGGATATTTAAAGTAATAGATTAACTGAGGATTTTGTGGAAGGTGGGTGGGTGGCTAGTCAAGAGGACGTTGGAATAATGGAGTCTCGGGCAATGTCTCCTTTAAAATGCAGTTTTTGAAAGCAATAGGTTTTTTAAATGCATGCTACCTTTAATATTTTTTGCATAGCTGTGTTTGTAAAGTAGTGAACATACAATAAGACCCAAGTGGTACCTTCCAGACTGCTGTGCAGTCACGCACACATGCAACTTAGCAAGAACATTGGTGCAGCTTAGATAAATATGGTTGAGGGTTTCAGCAGCAAATGAATTGAGGTAGGATGAAGGTGGTAAGGTTATGAGGTGAGAGTACATAGTCTTGAAGAAAATGTGTGATCAGAAACTCCGCTCAGGATAATGTAGCATACTGGGTTTTATTGTGGGCGAATTCTCTGGTGCCCCATCCGCGTGTTTCTTGGTGACGCACTGGTTGCTGGTGGCGGGATTCTCTACTCCCGCCGCTGTCAATGGGATTCCCATTGAAACCGCCCCGTGCCACCAGGAAACCCGTCAGGCGGGGTTGTGCTACCGCGTGCAGGAACAGCGAATTCCGGACTTTATTCCTTCAAGGGATGTGGGCTTCGTTGGCTATCCTTGGAAGGTGGTGGTGAGTTGTCTTCTTGAACCACTGCAGTCCATGTGGTGTAGGTATACTCACAGTGCTGTTAGGGAGGGAGTTTGACCCAGCAACAGTGAAGGAACGGTGATATAGTTCTAAGTCAAGATGTAGT
Source organism: Scyliorhinus torazame (assembly GCF_047496885.1). NCBI lineage: Eukaryota > Metazoa > Chordata > Chondrichthyes > Carcharhiniformes > Scyliorhinidae > Scyliorhinus > Scyliorhinus torazame. The sequence goes on from NC_092708.1 coordinate 250,723,345, forward strand.
GTGGCTCGGAGGGGAACTTGCAGGTGATGGTGTTCCTCTGTGTCTGCTACCCTTCTAGGTGGCAGCAGTTGCGGGTTTAGAAGATGCTGGCGAAGAAATTTTCATGAGTTGTTGCAGTGCATCTTGTAGATGGTACACACGGCTGCAACTGTGGGTCAGTAGTGGAGGGAGTGAATATTTGTGGAAGGGCTGCCAATCAAGCGGGACAGTTTTGTGTTGGATGGTGTTAATCTTCTTGAGCATTGTTGGAACCGCACTCATCCAGGCAAGTGGAGAGTATTTCATCATACTCCTGACTTATGCCTTGTAGATAGTGAACAGGCTTTGGGGAGCCAGGAGTTGAATTACTTGTCACATGATTCCCAGCCTCTGACCTGCTTTTATAAGCCACAGAGTTTATATGTCCAGTTCAGTTTCTGGTTAATAGTGATGCCACTGAATATCAAGTGAAATTGGCTGGATTTTCTCTTGTTGGAGGGCGTCATTGCCTGGCGCTTGTATGGTGTGAATGTCACTTGCCACTTATGTCATGGGAATGTCACTTTAAAAAATGTTTGTCTGCTCAAGTGGCTGTAGTGATGTCAGAGTGTGGGTGGAGCTGAGCTCTGGCTCTGCTTTTTAGTTTTGCTTTGAGGAAAAGCTTGGGTGTGTCTGTTTTTTGGTTTTGTTTTAGTGTTGGAGTTGAAGCCAGCCAAGGAAGGTGTAATTTTGATCTCTCTGCCATCTAAAGACTATCTCTAGATCATTTGGTGAATTCAGAGTGATAACTGCTCTCAGTAGAGAATTTACACCTGATGTGCTTCTGTAAAAAGGATTTTTGTCTTATGGATGTTAAAAGGAAAGTTTAAGGATTACTTAGAGTGTTATATTCTTTGGGGGGATGTATTTGAATTGATGGGTGCTAAGATGTTCACTATGTTTTAAAAAGGTTAACTGAGTTCATAGAATAAACATTGTTTTGCTTTAAAAATTACTTTTAAATTTCTGCTGCCCCACACCTGCAGAGTGGGTCGTGTGCTCCCCATACCACAATCTAGTAAAAGTCGTGGGTCAGGTGATCTCCATGATATACTTTGGAGTTCTCTAAACCCTGGCCCATAACATTTATCAGCTCTAGCCTAAATGTTGTCCAGGCCTTGCTTCATGCAGGCACAAACTGCCTCAGTATCTAAGGAGTGATGAATGGTGCTGAACATTGCATAATCATCAGCCAACATCCCCACTTCTGACCTTATGTTGGAGGGAAGGTCATTGATGAAGCAGCTGAAGATGGTTGGGCCAAGGGCACTACCTTGAGGAACTCCTGCAGTGATGTCTTGAGATGGATTACATAGAATCACCAAATTGTTAGATCACAGAGGTAAGCCTGTTTGACCACCAACCACTACACCCTTCAGTTATGAACAGTGTGGTTTAGCCTCTCACAGTGGCCAGGCAGGGAATGGGATTTAGCTGGCCACGAGGAAATGGGGACAGACTCCAATAGCTGCCAATATTTTGCATTTGGTTCAAAGGTGGTGTCTCTAACTTCTATCTCTCTCTCTCTTTTTATTCCTTTCTAGGACTACCTTGGTTGTATCATTGATGCTATGGATCTGCCTATCCGGCCTGAGCATGTCTCTGCTCTATTTGGGAACATTGAGGACATCTATGAGTTTAACAGGTACAGGGAGATGGCTTCACTTTGTATTTGTGCTTTCACTTCTATGCTCATTGCTGGTCATTTTTTATACCTAGTTTCCCCCCCCCCCCCACCCCCACTTTCTTTTCCCCCTCACCAACACTCCTTCAATCACTTACTGAGTCAATTCTTCTCTTGAACGTTTGGCTTTCCTCTCTGATGTTTAAGATTTAATTGAACTGTTCAAAGGTATGAGGGAGTTCTGATAGAGCAGATGGGGACAAACTGTCTCCACTGATGTGATAGTCATTGACCAAACGAGACAGATTTAATAAGAACATAAGAACTAGGAGCAGGAGTAGGCCGTCTGGCCCCTCGAGCCTGCTCCACCATTCAATGAGACCATGGCTGATCTTTTTTGGACTCAGCTCCTCTTTCCGGCCCGAACACCAGAGCCCTCAATCCCTTTATTCTTCAAAAAACTATCTATCTTTATCTTAAAAACATTTAATGAAGGAGCCTTAACTGCTTCACTGGGCAAGGGATTCCATAGATTCACAACCCTTTGGGTGAAGAAGTTCCTCCTAAGCTCAGTCCTAAATCTACTTCCCCTTATTTTGAGGCTATGCCTCGTAGTTCTGCTTTCCCCGACCAGTGGAAACAACCTGCCCGTATCTATCCTATCTATTCCCTTCAATTTAAGGTCATTGGCAAAGGCAGATGAGGATCTTTCTTATCTGCTTGAAACGGCGATGGAAGCAAGTTCGATATTAACTTTCAAAATGGAAGTGGATAAGTACTTGAAGGGAAAAGAATTGCAGAGCAATGGGTAAAGAGACGGGGAGCGGTACTAATTGGATAAGTAGGGCCAGCACAGGCCCAATGGTCTGAATGGTCTCCTTGTGCAATATGTTTCATTAATCTGTTATTGGTGGTATTGGTTGAGGTGAGGAATTTTGGCCAGGACAGCAGGAGTACTTGTGCTACATACAGGAGCTTGATCAATCCACCAAACTGCTGAAGCTCTCAATTTAACGTTTACTTTGAAGGACGTCACTCTGTCAGTGCTGCACTGAGGTGCCTGCGGCTGAGATCTCCTGTGTCTGGAGTGGGATTTTCTGTTTCAGAAGTGAGCCACGGCCGAACTTGAAGTCAAACATCACCAAGTTGCGATTGGGAGTTCACTGCCTGAAGGGTTTGTGGAAGCAGGTTCAGCAGTGATTTTTGAAAGGGAATTGTATAAATACTTAAAAAGTATAAATTTGCAGGCCTCGGGCAAAGGTCAAACATGTTGAGGCAGAAGGGAATATGGCACGGTAAGATGGCATTTATTTTAATACAAGGAGTCTTACGGGTAAAATAGAAGAACTGAAGGCATTGATAACACATGGGAGTATGATATTATTACTGACACAGAGACATGGGCCCCGATCCAACGGCCTCACTGCACCTGAAAAGCAGCTCACCACGGTGCAGCCTGGCCGATAGAATCTGGGAGACCCCACTCCCGGGATCTAAAGCGATCTCATCTGTGCCCTATGCATTTCATCCGGGTGATGTAGGTATAGAATGCAGGGAAGGGACTGTGAAATGATTAGCAATGAGAGGGAGGAGGTGTTAGTAGTTTTAGAGGCTTAAAGGTGGATGAACCTCCAGGCTTAGCGGCAGGAGGCAGAGGGTGATAGTTGAAGGTTGTTTTTGTGACTGGAAGTTTGTGATCAGTGGGGCACTGGCAGGGATAGGTGCTAGGTCCCTTGCTGTTCATAGTGCACATTAATGACCTAGATGGGAATGTGGGAGTGTGATCAGTAAGTTCGCAGGTGACACAAAAATTGGTAGCATGGTAAATGGTGAGGAGAACAGCCTTAGATTACAGGGCAATGTAGATGGCTGCTCAAATAGGCAGAGCGGTGACAAATGGTATTTAACCCTGAAAAGTGTGAGGTGCTTAATTTTGGGAGGACTAACGAGGCAATGGAATATACAATGAACAGTAGGACGCTAGGGAGTACAGAGGACCAGAGGGACTTTGGGGAACATGCCCATCAGTCCCTGAAGGCAGCAGGACATATAGATAAGGTGACTAAGAAGGCATATGAGATACTTGTCATTATTAGGCCGAGACATAGAATATAAGAGTAGGAAGGTTATGATGGAGCTGGGTAAAATGCTCAGTCGGTCACAGCCAGAGTACTGTGTGCAGTTCTGACCACCACACTATAGGAAGGATGTGATTGCACTAAAAATGGTGCAGAGGAGATTCACCAGGATGCTGCCTCAGCTGGAGTGACTCAGCTTTGAAGAGTGGCTGGGTAGGCTGGGGTTGTTTTCCTTAGCGCAGAGAAGGCTGGTGGGGAGGGGGGCTGATTGAGGTGTACAAAATGATGAAGGACATAGATCGGGTAGAAAGAAAGAAACTTTCCCCAGTGGTCAATAACCAGGGGTCATCGATTTAGGGTAAAGGGCAGGGGATTTGAGGAAAAACGTTTTCACCCAGAGGGTGGTGGGAATCTGGGATTCACTGCCTGAAAGGGTGGCAGAGGCAGGAATCCTCATAACAGTTAAGAAGCATTTAGATGAGCACTTGAAACGCCACAGCGTACACGGTTATGGACCAAGTGCTGGAAAGTGGGATTAGAATAGATAGGTGTTTGATGGCTGCCACAGACATGATGGGCCAAACGGCCCCTTTCTGTGCTTTAAAACTCGATGATTCTATGAGTGAGACTAATCAATAGTTCTTTGGAAGAGCCAGGACAGGCATGATGGCTGAATGGCATTCTGTGCTGTAAGGCTATTGATTTGCATGTTTCCTCAGTTAAGCATGTTGTGTAACCAGCCTCTCAAAGCTGGGCCTTGTTCCAACATTCAGCATGGGGTCTAGACTCATATTTGTGATCGAGAAGTTGAACTTCACACTGTTGTCATTATACAGTATGTGAAATTACTCCCTTTTCCTCCTTCCGATTGCCCTAGACGCCACAAAGTTGTTTGTGCTTTGCTTTCTGTGAAGCCTGATCACTAGGCTGGACTCACTGATTGGCCAATCGTATCCATCAATAGACTGAGGAATAGAAGATGTCTGCTTTCTGACTGCTGGGCAAAACCTTCCTGAGGTTCTGTGGTTGTACCTGCATCAGCTACTGCCTAATACTTTTGTATAGGTACACAACTATTTTGCACGTCCTGTCACAGTCTGATTATAATCATCAGATGTGGCTTTATTCTGGTTTGTATTGCCCAGACATTGTTTTTAACCTGAAAAGAATAGTGCTCAAGTATTTATATTGCATACCCTGATGGTTCAATGTCAGATACTTAGTTAGACACTGGGTGGATCTGTTATATCCAGTGAAAATCTGTGTTAGACCGTGAGACAGTGAATGGACCCCTGTTAGATCCTGAGACACTGGGTGGATCCCTGTTGTATCCTGAGACACTGGGTGGATCTCTGTTAGATCCTGAGACATTGGGTGGATCTCTGTTAGATCCTGAGACACTGGGTGGATCCCTGTTGTATCCTGAGACACTGGGTGGATCTCTGTTAGATCCACCCAGTTAGGTGGGTAACTAAGAGGGACTGGGAAAAAGCAGTCCGTGCAGGGATCCCTGCGGTCGTTCCCCTGAGAAACAAGTATACCGCTTTGGATACTTGTGGGGGGGACGACTTACCAGGGGTAAGCCATGGGGTACGGGCCTCTGGCACGGAGTCTGTCCCTGTTGCTCAGAAGGGAAGGGGGGCGAGGAGCAGAGCATTAGTAATTGGGGACTCTATAGTCAGGGGCACAGATAGGAGATTTTGTGGGAGCGTGAGAGACTCACGTTTGGTATGTTGCCGCCCAGGTGCAAGGGTACGTGATGTCTCGGATCGTGTTTTCCGGGTCCTTAGGGGGAGGGGGAGCAGCCCCAAGTCGTGGTCCACATTGGCACTAACGACATAGGTAGGAAAGGGGACAAGGATGTCAGGCAGGCTTTCAGGGAGCTAGGATGGAAGCTCAGAACTAGAACAAACAGAGTTGTTATCTCTGGGTTGTTGCCCGTGCCACGTGATAGTGAGATGAGGAATAGGGAGAGAGAGCATTTAAACACGTGGCTACAGGGATGGTGCAGGCGGGAGGGATTCAGATTTCTGGATAACTGGGGCTCTTTCTGGGGAAGGTGGGACCTCTACAGACAGGATGGTCTACATCTGAACCTGAGGGGCACAAATATCCTGGGGGGGAGATTTGTTAGTGCTCTTTGGGGGGGTTTAAACTAATGCAGCAGGGGCATGGGAACCTGGATTGCAGTTTTAGGGTAAGGGAGAATGAGAGTATAGAGCTCAAGAGCACAGATTTGACGTCGCAGGAGGGGGCCAGTGTTCAGGTAGGTGGTTTGAAGTGTGTCTACTTCAATGCCAGGAGTATACGAAACAAGGTAGGGGAACTGGCAGCATGGGTTGGTACCTGGGACTTCGATGTTGTGGCCATTTCGGAGACATGGATAGAGCAGAGACAGGAATGGATGTTGCAGGTTCCGGGGTTTAGGTGTTTTAGTAAGCTCAGAGAAGGAGGCAAAAGAGGGGGAGGTGTGGCGCTGCTAGTCAAGAGCAGTATTACGGTGGCGGAGAGGATGCTAGATGGGGACTCTTCTTCCGAGGTAGTATGGGCTGAAGTTAGAAACAGGAAAGGAGAGGTCACCCTGTTGGGAGTTTTTTATAGGCCTCCTAATAGTTCTAGGGATGTAGAGGAAAGGATGGCGAAGATGATTCTGGATAAGAGCGAAAGTAACAGGGTAGTTATTATGGGAGACTTTAACTTTCCAAATATTGACTGGAAAAGATATAGTTCGAGTACAATAGATGGGTCGTTTTTTGTACAGTGTGTGCAGGAGGGTTTCCTGAAACAATATGTTGACAGGCCAACAAGAGGCGAGGCCACGTTGGATTTGGTTTTGGGTAATGAACCAGGCCAGGTGTTGGATTTGGAGGTAGGAGAGCACTTTGGGGACAGTGACCACAATTCGGTGACGTTTACGTTAATGATGGAAAGGGATAAGTATACACCGCAGGGCAAGAGTTATAGCTGGGGGAAGGGCAATTATGATGCCATTAGACGTGACTTGGGGGGGATAAGGTGGAGAAGTAGGCTGTAAGTGTTGGGCACACTGGATAAGTGGGGCTTGTTCAAGGATCAGCTACTGCGTGTTCTTGATAAGTATGTACCGGTCAGGCAGGGAGGAAGGCGTCGAGCGAGGGAACCGTGGTTTACCAAGGAAGTGGAATCTCTTGTTAAGAGGAAGAAGGAGGCCTATGTGAAGATGAGGTGTGAAGTTTCAGTTGGGGCGATGGATAGTTACAAGGTAGCGAGGAAGGATCTAAAGAGAGAGCTAAGACGAGCAAGGAGGGGACATGAGAAGTATTTGGCAGGAAGGATCAAGGAAAACCCAAAAGCTTTCTATAGGTATGTCAGGAATAAGCGAATGACTAGGGAAAGAGTAGGACCAGTCAAGGACAGGGATGGGAAGTTGTGTGTGGAGTCTGAAGAGATAGGCGAGATGCTAAATGAATATTTTTCGTCAGTATTCACTCAAGAAAAAGATAATGTTGTGGAGGAGAATGCTGAGCCCCAGGCTAATAGAATAGATGGCATTGAGGTACGTAGGGAAGAGGTGTTGGCAATTCTGGACAGGCTTAAAATAGATAAGTCCCCGGGACCTGATGGGATTTATCCTAAGATTCTCTGGGAGGCCAGGGAAGAGATTGCTGGACCTTTGGCTTTGATTTTTATGTCATCATTGGCTACAGGAATAGTGCCAGAGGACTGGAGGACAGCAAATGTGGTCCCTTTGTTCAAAAAGGGGAGCAGAGACAACCCCGGCAACTATAGACCGGTGAGCCTCGCGTCTGTAGTGGGTAAAGTCTTGGAGGGGATTATAAGAGACGAGATTTATAATCATCTAGATAGGAATAATATGATCAGGGATAGTCAGCATGGCTTTGTGAAGGGTAGGTCATGCCTCACAAACCTTATTGAGTTCTTTGAGAAGGTGGCTGAACAGGTAGATGAGGTTAGAGCAGTTGATGTGGTGTATATGGATTTCAGCAAAGCGTTTGATAAGGTTCCCCACGGTAGGCTATTGCAGAAAATACGGAGGCTGGGGATTGAGGGTGATTTAGAGATGTGAATCAGAAATTGGCTAGCTGAAAGAAGACAGAGGGTGGTGGTTGATGGGAAATGTTCAGAATGGAGTACAGTCACAAGTGGAGTACCACAAGGATCTGTTCTGGGGCCGTTGCTGTTTGTCACTTTTACCAATGACCTAGAGGAAGGCGCAGAAGGGTGGGTGAGTAAATTTGCAGACGATACTAAAGCCGGTGGTGTTGTCGATGTGGCAGGATGTAGCAGGTTACAGAGGGATATAGATAAGCTGCAGAGCTGGGCTGAGAGGTGGCAAATGGAGTTTAATGTAGAGAAATGGGAGGTGATTCACTTTGGAAGGAATAACAGGAATGCGGAATATTTGGCTAATGGTAAAGTTCTTGAAAGTGTGGATGAGCAGAGGGATCTAGGTGTCCATGTACATAGATCCCTGAAAGTTGCCACCCAGGTTGATAGGGTTGTGAAGAAGGCCTATGGAGTGTTGGCCTTTATTGGTAGAGGGATTGAGTTCCGGAGTCGGGAGCTCATGTTGCAGCTGTACAGAACTCTGGTACGGCCGCATTTGGAGTATTGCGTACAGTTCTGGTCACCGCATTATAGGAAGGACGTGGAGGCTTTGGAGTGGGTGCAGAGGAGATTTACCAGGATGTTGCCTGGTATGGAGGGAAAATCTTATGAGGAAAGGCTGATGGACTTGAGGTTGTTTTCGTTGGAGAGAAGAAGGTTAAGAGGAGACTTAATAGAGGCATACAAAATGATCAGGGGGTTGGATAGGGTGGACAGTGAGAGCCTTCTCCCGCGGATGGAAATGGCTGGCACAAGGGGACATAACTTTAAACTGAGGGGTAATAGATATAGGACAGAGGTCAGAAGTAGGTTCTTTATACAAAGAGTAGTGAGGCCGTGGAATGCCCTACCTGCTACAGTAGTGAACTCTCCAACATTGAGGGCATTTAAAAGTTTATTGGATAAACATATGGATGATAATGGCATAGTGTAGGTTAGATGGCTTTTGTTTCGGTGCAACATCGTGGGCCGAAGGGCCTGTACTGCGCTGTATTGTTCTATGTTCTATCCTGAGACACTGGGTGGATCTCTGTTAGATCCTGAGACACTGGGTGGATCTGTGTTAGACCGTGAGACACTGGGTGGATCTATGTTAGTTCTTGAGACACTGGGTGGATCCCTGTTAGACCCTGAGACACTGGGTGGATCCATGTTAGACCCTGAGACACTGGGTGGATCCCTGTTGGATCCCGAGACACTGGGTGGATCCCTGTTGGATCCTGAGACACTGGGTGGATCCCTGTTGGATCCTGAGACACTGGGTGGATCCCTGTTCGAGTCTGAGATACTGGGTGGATCGCTGTTAGATCCTGAGCCACTGGGTGGATCCCTGTTAGACACTGAGACACTGGGTGGATCCCTGTTAGACCCTGAGTCACTGGGTGGATCCCTGTTAGATCCTGAGACACTGTGTGGATCCTTGTTAGAACCTGAGACACTGGGTGGATCCCTGTTAGATCCTGAGACACTGGGTGGATCCCTGTTAGATCCCGAGACACGGGTGGATCACCGTTGGATCCTGAGACACTGGGTGGATCTATGTTAGAATCTGATACACTGTGTGGATCCCTATTAGATCCCGAGGCACTGGGTGGATCCCTGTTATATCCTGAGACACTGGATGGATCACCGTTGGATCCTGAGACACTGTGTGGATCCCTGTTAGATCCTGAGACACTAGGTGGATCCCTATTAGACGCTGGACCAAAAACCCAATATTTAATTTAATTTTGTAAGACTGTGAGGAAGGAATCCATCGCGCCAGGAGTGATTTCACAGAGAAATAAGGATCTGGGGAGGGATTCTCCGACCCCACGCCGGGTCGGAGAATCGCCGGGGGCTGGCGTGAATCCCGCCCCCGCCGGGTCCCGAAGTCTCTGCCACCAGAGATTCGGCGGGGGCGGGAATCGCGGCGCGCTGGTAGGCAGGCCCAACCCCGCCGATTCCCCGGCCCGCGATGGGCCGAAATCCTGCTGCTGGAATGCCTGTCCCACCAGCGTGGATTAAACCACCTTTTGAACGGCGGGACAAGGCGGCGCGGGCAGGCTCCAGGGTCCTGGGGTGGGCGCGGGGCGATCTGGCCCGGGGGGGGGGGGGTTGCCCCCACGATGGCCTGGCCCACGATCGGGACCCACCGATCGGCGGGCGGGCCTGTGCCGTGGGGGCACTCTTTTTCTTCCGCCTTTGCCGTGGTCTTCACTATGGCAGAGGCGGAAGAGACCCCCTCCCCTGCGCATGCGCGGGGATGACGTCAGCAGCCGCTGATGCTCCCGCGCATGCGTCGCCCGGCGAAGACTTTTCGGCGCCGGCTGGCGTGGCGCCAGAGGCCTTTCCCGCCAGCCGGCGGAGCACAAACCACTCCGGTGCGGGCCTAGCCCCTCAAGGTGAGGGCTTGGCCCCTAAAGGTGCTGAGACTTCTGCACCTTTGGGGCAGCCCGACGCCGGAGTGGTTCCCGCCACTCCATCACGCTGGGACCCCCCCGCCCTGCCGGGTAGGGGAGAATCCCGCCCATGGTTTGTTATGACAAACTTTATTACTAACACAGTGTTAAAATATCTTTAACATCACATAAGGAAATAACTTACAATTTTCCCTTAACAATGTTAATCAGTACACTGATACAATAGCCCATAGCTTCTATCTCTATTTCTGGCGGCCCACCCAGGGCAACACCCACAGTAGTCCCTAGGGGGAGTGCCAGTTGTGGGCTGCGGAGCGTAACGCTGGCAAGGGCAGAGCTAACCGACAGCACCCCTGACATCAGGGACTGCGCCAGGGCCCGAGGCCCCACAGTTCCAGCCATTGTCGGGGCCAGGGGTGGGGGCGGAGGGGACATGCGGGGGCAGAGCCCGCAGTGCCAACCGGGGCCATCATGTAGCCCAGTGGACCTGGTTGGGCACGGGGGGTACGCACCATGCTAACATGTCGGCCTTGCACCCATTGCAGACAACGGATATTGGAATAAAACCAGCAATGGTGGCCTTCCTCCTGGTCGCCTCAGCCCTGAGGGATGCCCTGCGGCTGTACAAACTTGAGCTGCTCGAGGAGGAGGAAGCTGCAGCAGCAGAGCGTGCAGCAGCGGAGCGTGCCGCTGCGGAGCCTACTGCAGTGGAGCCAGGATGGAGAGCCGGCCCCTGAACAGGCCGAGGAGGAGGTGGTGCCAAGGAGGCGCCATCTGAGACCTCCAATGTATTAGCAGTGCCTATCATGCAAGGATCTGCCGGACCGGGCATTCTGTTGAAGACTCAGGCTGAGCAGGGAGACAATGTGACATATTTTCCAGATGGTGGCACACCTGGCCCTGCGGGGTATGGGGGAAGCACACCCGCTCCCTGCCATTAAGGTGACGATCGACCTGAACTTTTATGCCACGGGATCCTTCCAGGCGCCGAGTGGGGACCTGTCTGGGATCTGACAGACCTCGGTGCACAGATGCATCCGCGCCGTCATGGAGCCCCTATATGCCCAGGCGACACAATACATCCATTGCAATGTGGACCGAGCCCACCAGGATGCCCGGGCAGCGGGGTTCACCGCCATCGACGGGTTGCCCAAGGTTTAGGGGCTGATTGATGGGATGTGTGTCCCCCAACGAGCCTCTGCACAAACTAAAAGGGATGCCACTCGATGAAGGTGCAGCTGATATGTGACCGTCAGTTTTGCATCATTCACGTCTGCCCCCGGGGCAGTGTGCATGCCTTCTGACACACTTGACGATTCCTTACATGTTCGAGACCCCCACTCCCGGAGGAGTTGGCTCCTGGGTGATAGGTTGTCCACTGCGGTCGTGGCTGATGACAACTATGTGGATGCCATAGACCGAAACGGAGACCTGCTAAAATGACGCCCTACAGCAACCAGGAGTGTGATCGAGTGGTGCTTCGACCTCCTGAAGATGCGGTTCAGGTGCCTGGATCATTTTGGAGGGACCCTCCAGATGATGCCGAGAGGGTCGCCCGCATCGTGGTGGCTTGTTGCGTCCTCCACAACATCGCGCAGCAGAGGGGTGATGTGGAGGGGGTGGTGTGGCGGACAGGCCACCCAACATTCGCCCATTCCCACCCACCCCTCTCTGACCAGCCCAGACCACCCCACCCTCACAATCGTCTGACAGAGCACCGAGACAGGTTGTAAAAATGTGAACAGTTTGGGCAGGTTTGTGCCTGTGCCAACTTAACTAGTGTCTAACTTTCTAGCGTTACAGCCCCTAACGCTACGTCCTGGTGGTTTCCCAGACGGGGCAGCAAGGGTGGAGGCAGCCTGCTGTGATTCCCACTCGATGACCTTGCTCCCCGTTGGCAGGGGTTTTGATGGGCCCAGCTGCTGCTTGGCCATCCCAAGTGTCGTGGCCGCCCTGTCCTGAGACACTGGGTGGATCCATGTTAGATCCTGAGACACTGGCTGGACCTGTGTTACATCCTTGGACACTGGATGTAGCCGTGTTCGATCCTGGGACACTTGGTGGATCAGTGTTAGATCTATGGCACCAGCCACACTGATTACACTCACCTTCACTCAATTCCATAGGCCACCCGCTCACTGCCCATCACCACCACTCTCTTCACCCCCATCATATTACCAAGCCACAGAGGGAGAGTTGTCTCCCTGAACTTTGTGGTAGTGGCTAGAGCACATTTCACAATCGGTAGTTGTACAATATTCCCTGTTGTTTGCTACTAATTGTAATCTTTTGATATGTGTTTTTTGTCTCCTGGTCTCACTATTGTATGTTAATGTTTTGCCTTCAGATAGGACTTTATTCCCTTCTCGAGGTGAGTTGAGTACATGATATGGAATTTTCCTCATCTTGTTTCTTTCCCCCTCCTGCACCCCACAGCATTGTGTATCTGCATGTGTGGGTCAGTCTGTGTGTGGTTGCATGTGACCATGTCAATCTCTCTCTCTGCACGTCTAATGGAGCATTGCAGCCTCAGCATTTGCCCCACTCCCACACCTGATCACCTCCCTCATTTACTTGGTGTGCCCTGAAGCAAATAAAAGAATTAAAAAGAAAGCCGGTTTCAGTGGTAGACTGGATTCTCTGGCTTTCCATGTTTATTTGGGAAGGGATGTGACGAGCAGCATTGGAATCGCCTATAGGAGTGACCGGCTTGGCAGTGGGGGCTTTTGGAACGAGCTCCTGATTGGCTTTTACATCCCCAAAGTCTCAGAATTCCCACTTTTGTGTTTAATTCCCTCTGTGGCCTCAGCCCTCCATCTCTCTGTGACCTCCTCCAGCCCTACAAACCTCAAAGAGCTCTACGTTGCCCTGACTCCGATTCTCCTCACACTAACCTTGGCGGCTGTCTTGGTCAGCTATGGAGACAATGGGTGGATTTTTTTGCTCCGCCCACTGCCAGGATTGTCCAGTCCCGCCCAAACCCAATGGAATTTTGGCTTTCCCACTGCATTGGGGCTGCAAAATTTCAGCCAGCGTAATGATTGGTTGAAAATGTTTTGAGTGTTATTGCCTGATCTTCATTTTCCTTCTCCATCTCTCTCTCTCTCTCTCTCTCTCTCTCTTCCCCAATCCGTTGAAATGGATGGTCACAGTATGCTGGTGCACAGCGGCATAGACAGCCGCTGTGGGCTGCCAGACACCAGAGGAAACTGGGTAGATTTTGAGTGTGTGAGAATGTAAAATGGGCGATAGCAACCTCAATGGAAATAAAGTTGTGGAAAGCTGTGAATCTGGCTATTGAGTCACTGTCACTTGTTTTACATTTTTGCAACAAAGTCATGTTGATCTCTGATGTACTTTCAGCTGAATTGGATGCAAATAGTTTGGTATGCAAGCTGCAAATATATTCATCTAGATCATCATGCCCTTTTCACTTCCTTCTAGGCAAATGTATGCAAACTCATTGTTGGATTTAGCTGTGACATGGACATTTATCTTGATGTTTTATTGAGTAATATTTACCTTCTTCCTCTCCCTCTCCTTTCCTTCATTTCCCCATTTTGTCCTTCCTTTTGTCTTCCTCTCGCTTTTTCTAACTACTTTCTTTCTCTGCTCTCTCTCCCCATCTCCTGCTGCCCCTCATCTGCCTTGCCCCCTGTCTTCTCTCTCTCCCTATTTCTCCCTGTACTGCCCTCTTCCCATCTCTCACCTTTCTGTTGTTTCACGCACCCTTTCCATCTTGTTCTTTTGTTTCCTGAACACACTCATTTCTTTCCATTTCCCTCACCTCTCTTTTCCTCACTCTCTGTCACTGCCTCCTTGTGCTCCCTCGTCTTTTCATCTCTTTCTCTCATCCCTCCCACAAACTTTTCTGCCGTTCTTCCTGCCACTCTTTCTTCTTCATTATCACCGTCTCTCTCTTTCCCCCCCCCCTTATTTCCCTGCTTCCCTCCTCCTATGTGTCTCCTGCTCTGTCCCGTTTCTCTCCACTTTACCTCCTTTAAATCTCTCTCTCTCTCTCTCTCTCTCTCTCTCTCTCCCTCCCTCCCTCCCTCCCTCCCTCCCTCCCTCCCTCCCTCCCTCCCTCCCTCCTCTCTCTCCCTCCCCTCCCTCTCTCCTCTCACCCTCCCCTCCCCCTCCTCTCACCCTCTCCTCCCTCCCTCCTCTCTCCCTCCCCTCGCCCTCCTCTCTCCCCCTCCCTCCCTCCTCTCTCCCATCACCCCTCCCTCCTCTCTCTCCTTCCTCTCCCTCTCTCCTCTCTCCCTCCCCTCCCTCTCTCCCTTCCCTATCCACCTCCCCTCCCTCTCCCTATCTCCCCCTCCCTCTCTCTCCCCTCCCTCTCTCTCCCCCTCTCTCTCCCCTCCCTCTCTCTCCCCTCCCTCTCTCTTCCCTTCCCTCTCTCTCCCCCTCCCCCTTTCCTCTCTGTCCCCACCCCTCTCTCCCCATCTCTCTCTCTCTCTCTCTTCCCTTCTCTCTCCTCCTCCCCCCTCTCGTTCCCCTCCCCTCTCTTGCTCCCCACCACTCTCTTGCTCCCATCCTCCTCTCCCCTTCCCTCTCTCTCCCCCCCCTCTCCCCTCCCCTCTCTCTCCCCCTCCCTCTCCCCTCCTCTCTCTCTCTCTCTCTCTCCCCTCCTCTCTCTCACTTCCCTTCCCTCTCTTGCTCCCCTCCCCCTCTCTCCCCTCCCTTTCTCACACCCTTCCCTCTCTCTCCCCCTCTCTTTATATCTCTCTCCTATGTCTCCCTCTCTCTTTCTTGCCCTTTCTGACCTATCCCACATTTTTCCACCCTCTCTCTTCACAGTGACTTGCTGCAAGACCTTGATCGCTGTGATCATGACCCTGTTGCCATTGCGAGATGCTTTGTGGACAAGGTGGGTGACGTTTTAGCAGACATTCTGAATCCAAACCAACTTTTACTCCTTTTTTGAAAAAATGTATTTTATTACAAACATGTGTCAAAACAGGTCACAGCAAATAATCACCCTGGGAAACATACTTCCCAGCAATCAACCATGCAGTCTGTACAAATTTCCCCCCTCCCCCTGCGACGAACAGCCGCTGAAACACGGTCACAAACATCCCCACCTTTTCTCAACCCCCTCTGCAGAGCCCCTTAACATACTTTATCTTCTCTCACTGCAAGAAGTCGTACAGGTCACCCAACCAAGCGGCTACCCCCGGTGGCGATGCCGACTGCCACTCCAGCAAAATGCACCACCGTGCAATCAGAGAGGCGAAGGCCATGACATCGGCCTTCCTCCTCTCCATGAGCTCCGGCTTCCCTGAAACCCCAAATATCGCCATTAAATATCCACCTCCTTCTCCACTACCCTGGCTAAGACCGCAAACACTCCCGCCCAGAATCTTCCCAATTTTCCGCAACCCCAAAACATGTGCGTGTGATTCCCTGGCCCCCGCCCACACCTCTCACACTCATCTGCTACCCCCTGAAAGAACCCACTCATTCTTGCCCAGGTCACATGCACCCTGTGCACCACCTTAAACCGTATCCAGCTCATCCTTGCCCAAGAGAAGGCCCCGTTACCCTTCGCAGTGCCTCACTCCATACTCCCCAATTGATCTCCCCTCCCAACTCCCCTTCCCATTCCTCTTTGATCTTCACCACCCGCTCACCTCCCTGATCCCCCAGCCACTTGTGTATATATCCCCAATTCTTCCCTCCCCTTCCACATCCGGAAGCAGCAGTCGCTCCAGCAGGGTGTGTTCCGGCAACCAGGGAATCCCCTCCAGACCTTTCGCGCAAAGTCCCTGCAGATACCTGAACTCACACCCCCTCGGCAGCTCTACCCTCTCCCTTAGCTCCTCCAGACTGGCGAACCCTTCCTTCAAATACTTCCTTCCTTGACCAGCCCCACTTCCCTCCACCTCCTGTATACACTATCCATCCCCCGGCTCAAACCCATGATTCTTGCACAGCGGCGTCAACACCACCAATTTTTACTCCTGACAGTGAGGTAAATCGGGGATTGGTGAGTGACGTGACCTCCTACCTGGTGAAAGCTGGGTGTCTGCGGTTTTGCTTGATGTTCTTGTTACACACGGAGCATGCCCCAGTGAAGGCAGACCGCAGAAGGGTGTATGCAATGGGGCTAATGGGCTCCACTGCTCCTGTTTTGGGCTGGTTTTGGGACAGTATCTGCCTAAGCAGCCTGGTGCCATGCGGAACACGCACAGCCTGGTAGAGACTGTTTTCCTGGATGCTTCCCATTCACGGTGGGGAAGTTAGACACAGAGTAAAGCTCCATCTACAGTGTCCCATCAAGCACCCCCAGGACAGGTACAGCACCGTGTTAGATACAGAGTAAAGCTCCCTCTACAGTGTCCCATCAAGCACCCCCAAGACAGGTACAGCACAGTATTAGATACAGAGTAAAGCTCCCTCTACAGTGTCCCATCAAGCACCCCCAGGACAGGTAAAGCACAGTGTTAGATACAGAGTAAAGCTCCCTCTACACTGTCCTATCAAGCACCCCCAGAACAGGTACAGCACGGTGTTAGATATGTCCCATCAAGCACCCCCAGGACAGGTACAGCACGGTGTTAGATATGTCCCATCAAGCACCCCCAGGACAGGTACAGCACGGTGTTAGATATGTCCCATCAAGCACCCCCAGGACAGGTACAGCACGGTGTTAGATACAGAGTAAAGCTCCCTCTACACTGTCCCATCACGCACCCCCAGGACAGGTTCAGCACAGTGTTAGATATGCCCCATCAAGCACCCCCAGGACAGGTACAGCACGGTGTTAGATACAGAGTAAAGCTCCCTCTACAGTGTCCCATCAAGCACCCCCAGGACAGGTAAAGTGTTTAGATGCGAACATCATAGAATGGGCTGGCTTAGGGCAGTATGGTGGCACAGTGGTTAGCACTGCAGCCTCACGGCGCTGAAGACCCTGGTTCAATCCTGGCCCTGGGTCACTGTCCGTGTGGAGTTTACACATTCTCCCCGTGTTTGCGTGGGTTTCGCCCCCGCAACTCAAAGATGTGCAGGGGAGGTGGATTGGCCACACTAAATTGCCCCTTAATTGGAAAAAAGGAATTGGGAACTCTAAATTTAGAAAAAGAATGGGCCGGCTTGATGGAGCAGTTTGTCTTTTTCTGTCAGGAAATGTTGTGTATTTATACATTCTCATGTCTCAAATTAATCTTGCACTGAATTCCAAAATGTAATTTTCTGAGAGAATGCTGTCTAATGGTCCTCAGTTGGTCTGAGGAGTTCCTTGATGAGGGTCAGGGCTCCTGGACCTGTGTATGTTTGGATGTCGAGTAAGAGCGGGGTTCGAGTTGACTCTGGCGGCCCGCTCATGGATGAGTTTCCTGTGGCCATTCATCGCCTCATATAGAGTGAGCCAGCTCTCTCCTTGGCCATAGGTGAGTTGGGTAAATAGGGATGTCAGGTGGTGGTCACCTGTTGAGATTATGTAAAGTTCACTCACCCAGTCAAGTCACAGAAACTTTTGTTCACTCTTGCAGAGTCAGGATTTTGATATCTACACTCAATACTGTACCAACTATCCCAAGTAAGTAATCTGTTCAAATGATCATTCTTGTTTGCTTATTTTAGCATTCCACATACTGGGGTAAAATACAAGGGGGATCATTGATCAGTTGCTCCCCTCTTCTGTACACAAAGGCAAGCCATGCTCACCATTAATGACGGCAATGGCCAACCAAGCCCAGAGTGTGGGCCTCATGAGTGGTCCTCCTTCATCTCAGTGGGCTGCAAGATTGAAATCAGACTTGTTCGCTAACCATGACCCTATGAATAAGATTAAATACATTCAATACACGCCAAATATTACATAACGAGATATAGAAAATGCTTAATCATTTATATATTAATAGAACTATCAACTTCACATGATAAAAGCAAAATAAAACAAAATGCACTTTGGATGCAGAGGGTGTCGACTCTCACAGTCAATGTTTTTTAAAGTAAATTTAGAGTACCCAATTAATTTTTTTCAATTAAGGGGCAGTTTAGCGTGGCCAATCCACCTAACCGGCACATCTTTGGGTTGTGGCGGTGAAATCCACGCAGACACTGGGAGAATGTTCAAACTCCACACGGACAGAGCCGGGATCGAACCTGGGACTTCAGCGCGTGAGGCAGCAGTGCTAACCACTGCGCTCTCCCAGTCAATGTTGTGGTCAATCAGCACATACCTCACTTCACTTGCCCTTGCTTTACATGCAAATCACTCCAGTCATTCCAGTAGGAAAAAAATAAGCGGACAGAAATCAATGGAATGTGGTGACCCTGCGCTTGGGCAACAATTAACAATGTCTCATGGGCTGCACTTGGAACCCAAATGAGCCACATGTGCCCCCCGGGTCACAGGTTTCCCACCACTGAGGAATGATGTCCAGAACGGCTCATAACACAGCCACCGTATAATTGGCCCAACAGGTCTGCTTGATTGATGTCCACGGAAAATTGCCTTTGAATGTCAGCCTTGGTTCAATAGCAGCACCCTTGCCTCGGAGTCAGAAGGTGGTGGGTTCAAGTCCCACTTCATATACTCCAGAGAAGCTGGAATTTTCCTCCTTCAAGCAGGGAAGGCGAAGGGAAGATTTAATAGGTACATGGGTATTAGGAGCAGAAGTAGGTAATTCAGCCCTTTGAGCCTGCTCTGCTATTCAATCAGATCATGGCTGATGTCTTCCTGGTCTCAAATCCACCTCCCTGCCTGTTCCCCATATCCCGTTAACCCATTTTAAAAATCATTAATATATCTATCTCCTTCTTGAAATCATTTAATGATTCAGACATCACCGTACTATGGGGCAGCATGTTCCACAAATTCACCATCCTCTGCGTGAAGTAGTTCCTCCTTATCTCAGTTTTAAATCTACCACCTCTCGACCTATATCTGTGACCTCTCACTCTAGATTACCCTACAAGGGGACCAATTGGTCTACATTTACTTTATCCATACCTCTTGGTATTTTATACACCTCGATCCGATCCCCTCATTCTTCTAAACTCTAGCGGATATAAGCCCAAACTGCTCAATCTTTCCTCATACGTGAACCCTTTCATTCTCGGAACCTCCTCTGAGCTGCTTCCATTGCCACAACATTCTTCCTAAAATACGGAGACCAAAACCTGGACACACTACTCCAGATGTGGTCTCACCAACACCAATGATTGCAACAACACCTCTCCACTTCCAAACTCCAGTCTTTTTGCAATAAACGCTGACATTCCATTTGCCATTTTTATTACATGCTGTACCCGCACATCGACTTTTGCTGATTCATGAACAAAGACACCCAGATCCCTCTGCTTGATACATTTTGAACACTGGGGACATAGGGGTCCAAAGAAGGAAAACTTGTTTCCACTGGCAGCTGAGTCAGTAATCAAAGGACACCACTGAAAACCAAGGCAAGATCAGGAGATTTATTGCTAACGTGTTGAGTTATGATGTGGAATGCGCTGCCTCAAAGGGCAGTGTAAGGAAGTTCAATGGTAACTGTCAAAAGCGAATTGGATAAATACTTTGGCATGGTGAGTCGAATTGTTGTATGATTCGCACTGCGCTCCATTTGATTTCATCTTCCCATTTCACCAGTCTCTCTGTGTCCTCCTGACCTCTGCTGCTGCCCTCTTCACTATACACTCCATTTCCCTTTTCCTCAATTGAAGCATCTCCTTCTGTCTCCCTTTGACATCACACAGCTCCGTGGCGGCGCTGACCGAATGCATGAGGAACAAGATCCTGGCCAAATTCTTCAGGGAGCGCCAGTCAACTCTGAAGCGCTACCTCCCACTGGGTTCCTACCTGCTGAAACCAGTTCAGAGGATCCTCAAGTACCATCTCCTGCTGCAGGTAAGGTGGCCACGCCCAGGCGGACATAGGACAAAGGGGGTCAAACCCCAACATGTCAGTTATATCAGGCTATCCCTGGGAGAGATATCATGGAACTCCGTGTACCTGCTCATGAAGGTATTGCAAGCCTATGTCTCTGTGTTTGTGTATATATTCCAAGTTTATACCTGAATAGTACAATACTGTTCAATTTATTCTCTTACCTCAAGCCCTGACTTAGAGGTCGCATTCTCACCTCTGAATCGGAAGGTCATGATTTTCAGCCCCACTCTGATTTGAACATGTAATTCAGACAGAGACTCCCCATTGCAGTACTGAGCGAGGGCTACACTAACAGAGGTGTCTTCTGTCAGATGAGATGTTAAATTAATGCTCCTCTGTCCTCTTGCTTGGGCGTAAATTACTCTTAAGAGTGTAGGTTGTCCGGTGTCCTGGGCAATATTTCTCCCTCAGCTAAAACAGATCATCACAAATGGGCTGGGACACTTCCTACTTTACAACAGTGATATGGCCGGACTTTACCTAGGTTGATGTCAAGTGGTCCATTCAGATTTCTGCATTTTCAGTTTTTCTGTTGTGGTTTTATATAACTGCGTGGTTTGCTAGGCCAATTCAGAGGGCAATTAAGAGTTGACCAGTTTCTATGGGCCCGGAGTCACCTGAGATGTGGTGATCCTCAGGTTAAATCACCACCAGTCAGGCTGCTTTCCCCTTTGAAGGAGAGAGCTATGGTCATCTGGGACTATGGCGACTTTACTTTCGACTGAATAAAGACAACAGATTTTCTTGCCTAATGGACATTCGTGACTCCAGTACTACACCAACATGAGCGACCCCTAACTGCCCTCTGAAATGGGCAAAGCAAACCACTGTCTAAAAACCTGCAGTAGCTCAAGAAGAAGTTCTACGATCACGTTCTCAGGGGCACCTAGGGATGGGCAGCAAAGGATTTGTCAATGATGCCAACATCTCCAGAATGAATGTCAAACAATGTCCATGTGGTCCAGCATTACAACTAATCAGACTGCTCCAAGCTACTCCATTTGGGGCCCACCCCCTAGCAACTGCTAATACAGAGGCTGCACTTTTTAAATCGGTGATGTCTCGGTGAATGAGCAAAGGTTTTATTGGCTTTGGAGGCAGTTTAGCACCAATCCATCACACAAACCCAACAATTAGAAGCAGGAATAGGCCATTCGGCCCCTCAAACCTGCTCTGCCATTTGATAAGATCATGGCTGATATAATTGTTGCCTCAACTCCACTTTCCTATCTTCTTTTACCTACCCCCTTTACCCTTGACTCCCTTGTCGATCAAAAATCTTATCTACCCCAGCCTTGGATATATTCCATGGATATATTCCAGAAAGCCAGTTGGTGAATGTTTGAACTAGAGTCAATCTTTACACACTTTTATTAGCATTTATTTGCAGAGGTACACATTACAAACGTGCACTTCCTCACCCAGCAACTGCAGTTTGCCTGTTCCTTTTTTATAGGGGCACTGTTGAATCTCCACTATAACCATAGAATAGAGCATAGAACCATAGAATTCCTACAGTGCAGATGGAGGTTGTTCGGCCCAATGAGTCTGCATCAACCCTCTGAAAGAGCATTCTATCTAGGCCCACTCCCCCCCCCCCCCCCCCCCCCCCCCCAATCTCACTATTTATATATAATTTGATACAATTAACAAGATGGGTGCAATATCAGGCTCAGTCTTTCCGCAGTGCAGTGGCAAAAGAAGCACTTGGTCGCGAATTCTGAGTTAGCTATTGAAAGCGGTGGTTTTAAATGTCAGGCACCATTCTCCTCGTAACTAAGTACATGATCCAGCTTTTTAAAAGTGTTTCATAGAATTTACAGTGCAGAAGGAGGCCATTTGGCCCATCGAGTCTGCACCGGCTCTTGGAAAGAGCACCCTACCCAAGGTCAACGCCTCCACCCTATCCCCATAACCCAGTAACCCCACCCAACACTAAGGGCAATTTTGGACACTAAGGGCAATTTATCATGTCCAATCCACCTAACCTGCACATCTTTGGACTGTGGGAGGAAACCGGAGCACCCGGAGGAAACCCACACACACACGGGGAGGATGTGCAGACTCCGCACAGACAGTGACCCAAGCCGGAATCAAACCTGGGACCCTGGAGCTGTGAAGCTATTGTGCTATCCACAATGCTGTTGAAAGATAGAGATGTTGTAGATGTAAGCAGTTTATTTAATTCAAAATACAATTCTTGAAATAGAACACGTTGCAAATGTATAAAATTGCTATGTCTGGAATCTGGTGAAAAATTAGAGGAATGTCTCCGTTCTAGGCTGTTGAAAAGGAGACTTTGTGCAAAATAAGTATAAGGGGATAAATTGCATCCTGCATTTTCCAATCATTTATTTGAATCGACAGAAAGAAAATAATGGGGCCTCTGAAACAAAGAAGAAAGACTTGTATTTTGTGTGGGCGGCACTGTGGTGACCACAGACTTGGGTGACTGTGTGTGGAGTTTGCAAGTTCTCCCCTAGTCTACATGGGTTTCCTCTGGGTGCTCTGGTTTCCTCCCACAGTCCAAAACTGTGCATATTAGGTGGATTGGCCATGCTAAATTGCCCCTTAGTGTCCAACGGTTAAGGGTGCGTTACGGGGTTGCAGGATAGGGAGAGGGAGTGGTCCTATGTAGGGTGTTCTTTCTGAGGGCTAGTGCAGACTTGATGAGCCGAATGGCCTTCTGCACTGTTGGAATTCTATGATTCTATTTTCACAGAGGGATACTGGGGCTAAAATAGATTAAATTATGAGGACATGTTGCAGAGACCTTGATAGTATCAGTTCTAACTCAATTGGTAGCACTCTCATCTCTGAGTCAGAAGGTTGTGGGTTCAATTCCAACTCCAGGACTTGAGGCTTTAGCCGACATTACTGTGCAGTACTGAAGGAGGGCTGCTCTGCCGTCTTGTGGATGTGATGTTGAACAAGGGCCCTTGGAGGTAAAAGATCCCGTGGCACTATTTTGAAAAAGAGTAGGTGCGTCGTGTTCTCGCCAATATTTATCCTGAAATCACAAAACACATACTACCTGGCCATTATCACATAGCTGTTTGTGGCTGCTTGCTGTCGCTCATTGAGCACCGTGATTCCTACATGACAACAGTGACTTCATTGGTATTCAGCAATTTGGAACATCCTGTGGATTTGAAAGGCACTATAGAAGTGTGAGTCTTCAGTTTTTCTGGTGTATTGAAGATTAGAGGGTGAATCTAATTGGAGTGTTAAGGATGATGGAGGAATTGATGGGTAAGATAAAGAAAAACAATTTCTTCTAATGCAGAAGTCCAGAACAAGGTTGCAAAACCTTAAAATTAGATTTAGGGGTGATGTTAGGAAGTAATTCTTCACACAGTTTCGAACACTTTTTCCACAGAAAGGCTGGAGGGAACAATTCTAGCTTTGCAGACTGAAATTAATAAAAGTTTTTTGTTCGGTAAGGGATATGGAAGCAATGGTGGGTAAATGGAGTTAAGATACAGTTGACCATAAGTTCATAAGACATAGGAGCAGAATTTGGCCATTTGGCCCATCGTGTCTGCTCCGCCATTCGATCATGGCTGATCTCATCCTGGCCTTAACTCCACCGTCCTGCCCATTCTCCATAATCCTTCAACCCATTACCAATTAAAAATCTGTCTAACTCCTCCTTAAATTTACTCATTGTCCCAGCATCCACTGCACTCTGGCATAGTGAATTCCACAGATTCACAACCATTTGGGAGAAGTAGTTTTTCCTCAACTCCATTTTAATTTTGCCATCTCTTATCCTAAGACTATGACCTCTCATTCTAGAATGCTCCATAAGAGGAAGCATCTGCTCCATGTCTACTTTATCCATACCTTTTATCATCTTGTATACGTCAATTTGATCTCCCCTCATTCTTCTAAACTCTAGAGAGTATAGGCCTAAACTGTTCAATCTCTCCTTGTACGACAAACCCTCATCTCTGGAATCAACCCAGTGAACCCGCCTCTGAACTGCCTCCAATGTCACTACATCTTTCCTCACACAAGGGGACCAATACTGTGCATAATATTCCTGGTATGGTCTCACCAATGCCTTGTATAATTGCAACAACACTTCTTTATCTTTATACTCTATTCCTTTAGCTATAAATGCCAACATTCCATTTGCTTTCTTTATCATTTGCTGTACCCGCATGCTCGTTTTCTGTGACTCTGACTCCCAGATCCCTCTGCAACAGAGCACCCCGAAATCTTTCCCCATTTAGATAATAAATTGCCTTCCCATTTTTCTGACCAAAATGCATGGCCTCACACTTATGCACGTTTTAAACTCCATCTGCCACGTTTGGCCTACTCTCCTAATCTATCTGTATCCATTTGGAAGGTTCTTATTTCCTCATTACAACTTACTGTCCGACCTATTTTTGTGTCAAACAGTGGAGCTGAATGGCTTCTTCCTGAGTCAATATGGCTATATTCTCATCTGTCTTCTTGCAGGAAATAGCAAAGCACTTTGATACCAGCCAGGAAGGTTATGTGGTGATTGAAGAAGCCATAGACACCATGACAGGTGTGGCCTGGTACATCAATGACATGAAGAGGAAACATGAACATGCAATACGGCTTCAGGTATTAAACATCTCCATTACGGGCCTTCCTTCACAGAAGCCTCCATTCACAAAAAAATCAGATATCTCTCATGCTGTCACTCATAACCACTCCAATCCCCACCCTGCCGTGTTAATGATTGCAGGCCATTGAAGGAGATGGTTTGCAAATTCATCTCCATTAAGGAGGCCCACACCCACCATATTTTTGTCTTGGGTGGGTGAGGGCAGGGGGTCATGACCACTGCCTCCAGAGCCAGGCATGAGACAGTAGTGGATGCAGGTGAATGGCGAGGTCAACAGGTGGGATGGCCCACCTCCGATTACTGGGCATCAATCCAATTGTAACCATGGCTGTCAGGCCATCCAGCCTTCACCCCTCATTTCACTTAATGCCCCCTCAATTCCACATGACACCTCATTTCCCCATGCCCCATCCATGTCTCCCAGATCTCCATGCTCTCATATATCTCCCCATGTCACCATATCTCTCCATGACACCCCCCCCCCCCCCATATATCCACTCGCCCCCACCCCTCCATATATCGCCACATCCCCCCCCATGTATCCCCTTGGCCCCTCTATATCCCCTTGGCCTCTTCCCATATATCCCCACCACCCCCTCCCATACACTTGCACGTCCCCCTCCCATATATTCTCATGCCCTCTCCCATATATCCCCACTCTATATATTGCATGCCCCTTCCATTCACTCCAGGCATTCTCCAAACTGTCGCAGTATCCACTATGTACAGAACTAATGAGCTGTTGGCAAGTCTAGAAAGTCTTTGAAATGCTCATGAAAGTGACATAATAAGCAACAAGGCTTTGAAAATCTATCGTGGTAAAAACTGCTCAATTTATAACTTTAAAAAGTGTTAATCAATTGACCCTCATACTATCAATGACCAAAGACTTTTATCACTTCACGCCTCTTAATCTTGTGTAAATAAATACACAGGCATTGGAAAAAGTCTTCAAAGATTAGGTTATTACAAGGTAATAAAGATTTCAATCAAACAAAGATATTACTCTCCTGCAAGCCATGTCAGTGCTGAATGCATTATCTATTCTTGGGTCTCAGCCAAGCAATCATGATGATGCCATCTGGCAACTGTATTCATAGAAGCATTAGAAGAGATGGCCAGTCATATGGTTTTTCAGATGCTTCATTATCTGAAAATAAAAATGCATTTTTACTGATGTTAATCAAGCTCACTCACACAGTTACTCAGTATCCCCTCTCTCCACCACCCTGTGTTACTGACTATCTTTACTGATGTGAAGGGGCAGGAGTGCAGGAAGAGGGGTAAACAATATGGGAGAAAGAGCATGCAGCTATGTTACTATTGAACATGTTCTGTTTGTGTGGCAGATGTTTAAGGAGAAGCTGATCTTTGTATTTGCCTTCGCAGGAGGTACAGAGCTTGCTGATAAACTGGAACGGACCAGACCTGACAACATACGGAGAGTTAGTCCTGGAAGGAACATTTCGGATTCACCGGGCAAAAAATGAACGCACTTTATTCCTGTTTGACAAGGTTCTACTGCTAGCAAAGAAAAGAGGAGAGCACTTTGTCTACAAGACCCACATCATGGTACAAGTTTACAGATTGATTCATGGGATTAAAGACACCTTTAGCGATATAAAACTGGAATTTATATACAGAATAATGGATTCCCGGCAGTGAATTACAGACTGGAATCTAATCGAGGGTTCAGTTGGGGCTGGTTTAGCACAGGGCTAAAGAGCTGGCTTTTAAAGCTGACCAAGGCAGGCCAGCAGCACGGTTCAATTCCCGTACCAGCCTCCCCGAACAGGTGGCGGAATATGGCGACTAGGGGCTTTTCACAGTAACTTCATTTGAAGCCTACTTGTGACAATAAGCGATTTTCATTTCATTTTCATTTGTATATAGAATAATGGATTCCTGGGAGTGAATTACAGACTGGAATCTAATTGAGGGGTCCACATGGTTTATATATAGAATAATAGATTCCTGGGAGTGAGTTCATAGAATTATAGAATTTACAGTGCAGAAGGAGGCCATTCCGCCCATCGAGTCTGCACCAGCTCTTTGAAAGAGTACCCTACCCAAGTCCATGCCTCCACCCTATCCCAGTAACCCCAACTAACCTTTCTCGACACTAAAGGCAATTTAGCATGGCCAATCCACCTAACCTGTACATCTTTGGAGTTACAGACTGGAATTTATTCAAGGGTTCAGATGATTTATATATAGAATAATGGATTCCCGGGAGTGAATTACAGACTGGAATCTAATAGAGGGGTTCAGATAATTTATATACAGAATAATGGATATCCGGGAGAGAGTTACAGACTGGAATCTAATCGAGGGGTTCAGATGTTTTAGATGTAGAATAATGGATACCCTGGAGTGAGTTACAGACTGGAATCTAACCAAGGGGTTCAGATGGTTTATATATAGAATAATGGATAGCCAGGAGTGAGTTACGGACTGGAATCTTATCGAGGGGTTCAGATGGTTTATATATGAATAATGGATTCCCGGGAGTGAATTACAGACTGGAATCTAATCAAGGGGTTCAGATGGTTTATATATAGAATAATGGATACCCAGGAGCAAGTTACAGACTGGAATCTAATCAAGGGGTTCAGATGGTTTATATATGAATAATGGATTCCCGGGAGTGAGTTACAGACTGGAATCTAATTGAGGGATTAAGATGGTTTATATACAGAAAATGGCTGCCTGCAGGTTCCAAGCTTTACTCGCCTCCCCTTGAGGGGACTTCAAGATAAGGTAATGTCTAAAACAGGGGTTGGGGAGGGGAGGGTCTCGGAGATATACAAGTAATAGATGGAGTGGGAAGGGGTCCCAATCGTGGAGGTGAAGAGGAAGTGGGAGGAAGAGTTGGGAGGGGAGCTGGAAGTCAGACTACGGGTAAAGGCCTTGAAGAGAGTCACTTCATCCTCGTTGTGTGCCAGACTTAGCCTGATCCAGTTCAAGGTGGTTCATAGGGCCCAATTGACGGTAGCCTGGATGAGTAGGGTTTTTTGAGGAAGTGGAGGATAGGCGTGGGTGGTATGGGGGTAACCCGGCGAACCATGTGCATATGTTCTGGGCGTGTCCGAAGTTGAGGGGATTCTGGCAGGGATTTGCGGACGTTATGTCAGAAGTCCTGGAAGGGAGGGTGGCTCCGAGTCCAGAAATGGCAATATTTGGGGTATCGGAAGATCTGGGGGGTGGGGGAGGCCAATGTTCTGGCCTTCTCCTCCCTGGTGGGTTTTGCCCCCACGCCCCAAAGATGTGCAAGGTAGGTGGATTGAACACGCTAATTGCCCCTTAAATTGGAAAGAAAAAATGAATTGGGTACTCTAAATTTATATTTAAAAAAAAACAATTTGGTAAATTTGTTAATTACACATGCTTCAATCAAATATTTTCTAAAAAAAAATAAGAATAATGGCTACCTGGGAGTGAATTACAGACTGGAATCTAATCGAGTGGTTCAGATGATTTACATACAGAATAATGGATATACCTGGGAGTGAGTTCCAGAAATGAAAATCACTTATTGTCACGAGTAGGCTTCAATGAAGTTACTGTGAAAAGCCCCTAGTCGCCACATTCCGGCGCCTGTTCGGGGAGACTGCAATCTAATCAATGGGTTCAGACAGTTTATTTGTGGAATAATGGGGGTGCAATTCTCCCAGCCCCGCGCCGCGCCGGAGAATCGCCGCAACCGCGCCATGTCGCCCAACACCCGGCGTGCGATTCTCCGTGGTGCGGAGAATCGGCGCCATTTGCATTTGGCGTGGCGCCAGTAGCGGGCCGCCGATTCTCCGGCCCAAATGGGCCAAGCGGCCGCCCGGAAACGGCAGAGACCCACCGGCGCTGTCCACACCTGGTCGCTGCCGGCGGAAACTCTGCGCGAAGGGTCGGGGAGCGGCCTGTGGGGTGGGGAAAAGCGCTCCTTCACCAGGAGGGGCCTCCGATGGGGTCTGGCCCGCTATCGGGACTCACTGATCGGCGGGCCGGCCTCTTATCCCCGGGCCTACTTTGTTCCGCTTACGGCCCCAGAACCCCCGCGCCATGTTTCGTCGGGGCCGGAGCGTTCCGCGAGTGTACCGCGCATGCGTCGGTTGCCGTTTCGCCACTGCGCATGCGCGGGTTGGTGCCGCCCCAGTCCGCGCCAGGATGTAAGGCTGGAGCGGCATGAACCGCTCCAGAGCCCTCCGGGAGCCAGAATCGGTTGTCCCTGTGCCCGTTTCGCGCCATCGTGAAACGCAATGGCGTTCACGACGGCGCGAACACTTAGTCTCCAATTTGGAGAATCGCGCCCAGGTTACCGAGGACTGAGTTACAGGCTGGAGTCTAATTGAGGTATTCAGATGGTTTATACATAGAATAATGGATACTCGGGAGTGAGTTACATGTGGGAATCTAATCGAGGGGTTCAGATGGTTTATATATGAAATAATGGATACCCGGGAATGAGTTACAGGCTGGAATCTAATTGTGGGATTCAGGGGCGAAATTCTCCCGAAACGGCGCGATGTCCGCCGACTGGCGCCCAAAACGGCGCCAATCACACAGGCATTGCGCCGCCCCAAAGGTGTGGAATGCTCCGCATCTTTGGGGGCCGAGCCCCAACATTGAGGGGCTAGGCCGACGCCGGAGGGATTTCCGCCCCGCCAGCTGGCGGAAACGGCCTTTGTTGCCCCGCCACTGGCACGGAAATGACATCCCCGGGCGGCGCATGCGCGGGAGCGTCAGCGGCCGCTGACAGTTTCCCACGCATGCGCAGTGGAGGGAGTCTCTTCCGCCTCCGCCATGGTGGAGACCGTGGCGGAGGCGGAAGGGAAAGAGTGCCCCCACGGCACAGGCCCGCCCGCGGATCGGTGGGCCCCGATCGCGGGCCAGGCCACCGTGGGGGCACCCCCCGGGGCCAGATCGCTCCACACCGCCTTGTCCCGCCGTTCAAAAGGTGGTTTAATCCACGCCGGCGGGACAGGCAATTTATTGGCGGGACTTCGGCCCATCCGGGCCGGAGAATCGAGCGGGGGGGCCCGCCAACCGGCGCAGCCCGATTCCCGCCCCCGCTGAATATCCGGTGCCGGAGACTTCGGCAACTGGCGGGGGCGGGATTCACGGCAGCCCCCGGCGATTCTCCAACCTGGCGGGGGTTCGGAGAATGACGTCCCAGATGTTTAATATCTTGGGCGTCATTCTCCGACCCCCCAGCGGGTCGGAGAATGGCCGTTGGCCGCCGTGAATCCCGCCCCCGCTGGTTGCCGACGTCTCGGGTACCGGATATTCGGCGGGAATCGGGCCGCGCCGGTTGGCGGGCCCCCCCGCTCGATTCTCCGGCCCAGATGGGCCGAAGTCCCGCCGATAAATTGCCTGTCCCGCCAGCGTAAATTAGAGTACCTATTTACCGACGGGACAAGGCGGCGTGGGCGGGCTCCGGGGTCCTGGGGGGGGGTATGGGGCGATCTGGCCCCGGGGGGTGCCCCCACGGTGGCCTGGCCCGCGATCGGGGCCCACCGATCCGCGGGCGGGCCTGTGCCGTGGGGGCACTCTTTCCCTTCCGCCTCCGCCACCGTCTCCACCATGGCGGAGGCCGAAGAGACTCTCCCCACTGCGCATGCGCGGGAAACTGTCAGCGGCCGCTGACGCTCCCGCGCATGCGCCGCCCCGACATGTCATTTCCGCGCCAGCTGGCGGGGCAACAAAGGCTGTTTCCGCCAGCTGGCGGTGCGGAAATCCCTCCGCCGCCGGCCTAGCCCCTCAATGTTGGGGCTTGGCCCCCAAAGATGCGGAGCATTCCGCACCATTGGGGCGGCGCGATGCCCGTCTGATTGGCGCCGTTTTGGGCGCCAGTCGGCGGACATCGCGCCGTTTGGGGAGAATTTCGCCCATAGAATACTGGATACCCAGGAGTGAGTTACAGACTGGAATCTAATTGAGGAATTCAGATTGTTCATATGTAGAGTAATGGATACCCGGGAGTGAGTTACAGACTGGAATTTTTTTTTTAATTTGTAGTATCCCAATTCACTTTTTCCAATTAAGGGGCAATTTAGTGTGGCCAATCCACCTGCCCTGCACATCTTTGGGTTGTGGGTGTGAAACCCACGCAAACACGGGGAGAATGTGCAAACTCCACACGGACAGTGACCCAGAGCCGGGATCGAACCTGGGATCTTAGCGCTGTGAGGCAGCAGGGCTAACCACTAGGCCACTGTGCTCCCCTACAGACTGGAATCTTGTGCGAAATTCTCCGACCCCCCGCTGGGTTGGAGAATCGCCGGGGGCTGGCGTAAATCCCGCCCCCGCCGGTTGCCGAAGTCTCCGGCACCGGATATTCGGCGGGGGCGGGAATCCCCCCGCTCGATTCTCCGGCCCGGATGGGGCTCCGGGGTCCTGGGGGGGCGCAGGGCGATCTGGCCCCGGGGGGTGTCCCCACGGGGGCCTGGCCCGGGATCAGGGCCCACCGATCCGCGGGCGGGCCTGTGCCGTGGGGGCACTCTTTCCCTTCTGCCTCCGCCACGGTCTCCACCATGGCGGAGGCAGAAGAGACTCCCTCCACTGCGCATGCGCGGGAATGCCGTCAGCGGCCGCTAACGCTCCCGCGCATGCGCCGCCCGGAGATGTCATTTCCGCGCCAGCTGGCGGGGCACCAAAGGCCTTTTCCGCCAGCTGGCGGGGCGGAAATTCGTCCGGCGCCGACCTAGCCCCTCAAGGTTGGGGCTCGGCCGCCAAAGATGCGGAGCATTCCGCACCTTTGGGGCGGCGCGATGCCCGTCTGACTTGCGCCGTTTTGGGCGCCAGTCGGCGGACATCGCGCCGTTTCCGGAGAATTTCGCCCCTTATTCCAGTGTTAAGATGTGGAATGATGGATACCTGGATAGAGAATCGCTACTGGTGCTGTGCAATGCCACCCTGTCCAATCCAGGAAGTGCCATGACCCATCTGAAGAGAGGAATATCACTAAATGCCTCTGATAACAAAGACAACTAGCTGCTGTTGGCAGCCTTGGATGCCTCCAGGTTTGCATTTTTTTCGGATAGCGGGAGCCATGGTAGCCTGGACAGTAGCCGCCAATAGAGACTTACCAGTCTTCAAATCACCTCTCCTTCCCACCCTATCAGAATGCGTCCTTGAGCAGGTGCAAGGGTTTTGTAAGATCGGCGTATGTTGAGGAATTAATGGATTGTCCAGTTTGGATTGTAATGGATTTCTCTTTGTCTCTCTCTATCTCTCTGTCACACACACTCTCTTTCTTTTACAGTGTACTGCACTGATGCTCAACGAAGGCACAAGAAACTCACTGTGCTTTGACCTGTTTCATTACAAGAATCCAAAGCAGCAGCACGCTGTCCAGGTATGAGAAAAGCAATGTTTGAACACTGATTGTGTCACATACAGATTCTTCAACCATCGCTGTAATATTCTGTTGTGCTTATAGTTGAGATGCCCTTGTTTGTATCTGCTTCACCTCCTTTCATGCTGAGCAGTGGTGGAGATAGTTTTTAACTCCGTGCCACTTTGTGCCAGTCAACTCAATGCCAAGTTTGATCTATTTGTTTTCCCTCTTTCCCATAGTGTTTCTACATTATTAGCATCAAGAGTTGTAAAAGAAAAGTTTCCCCTGAGGGGAGAATGTTTTCCAAGAACTTTTGAGGTTTTTTGTACACTTTTTGGGAAAAATATAAACTCACTGTTTGCTTTGGACTGGTCTCCCTTTTCCCTTCTTCCCTGGAGGATGGAGACGGCATAGTACAATGCCCAGCCAAGCAGACCAGGCAATGCAAGGTTTAAAGTATAGGGCAAGGCTTGTATTCTCTTGAATATCAAAGATTAAGGATCTGTTATTGATGAAGCAGTTGATGGGCGAGATAGGAGAGCAATTCATTTGGGAACCCAGACATGACCTTAACATTTCAGAGGTGAAGCATTTCTTCACACAAAGGATAGTGACAAAATGGAATTGTCTGCCCTCTCTCCCCTCCTGGGGGCCAACTCAAGATTGAGATTGATGTTTTGTTGTTCCCAATCAACATCGATAAATCATATTACCTGGTCAGGTATCTCATTTGTGGTACTGTGCACAAACTGGTTATTGTGTCTCTGACACTACAACAGTGACTGGACTTCCAAAGGTGCTGTATGAAGGGAAATTCTCTATTTTCGAGCCCAACAAGCTCATCCCTGTATGATGGACGAAAGCGACTGAGGGAGGCATCAGCTGGCCTGTGCTCTCCCCATAAGTGGAATTGCTCAAAGGCTTTGGCCTGCTGTGGGTTTAGTCTCCAGAGATGCCTCAGGAACTATTACTTCAGTAAAGTTGCCACAGTTCCAGATGACCATAGGCTGCTTTCCCCTTTGAAGAGGAGAGTTGACTGGTGGTGATTTAACCTGAGGGTCACTACACCTCAGGCGAGAGGCAAGGTTGAGAAGGCGGGGTCTTCACGAATAACCTTAGCTGGTAGGGGGATTGAACCTTCGCTGTTGGCCTCACTCTGCATCACAAACCAGCTGTCCAGTCAACTGAGTTAACTGACCCCCAATAATGGGTCCAATACCTTGAGGCAAAGACGAGGCGCGTGAAGGATTCTTAAGTTATTTATAAATTGCTTTTGATCGCAGCAATCGGAATTCATTTCTCAGCAAGGAATTAAAAATAATTTATGTTTACAATTGCCCTGGATGGGTGCAGTGCAGATTCATCAGAATTACATTAATGCTTAATGGGTTAAATTAACTGGGATGATCAGATTTTTGTTGGGTAAGAGTATCATAGGATATGAACTAAGACAGGTAAAAGTGGGTGAGGTACAGAGCAATCATGAAATAATTAAATTGCGGTGCAAGCTTGAGAGGCTGAATGGCCTCCTTACGTCCCTAAGTGCTTCGCTGACCAGGGAGTGCCAAACTAACCCACGCGAGGTTTCAAATTCCTAGGGGTGCACATCTCCAAAAATCTGTCCTGGTCCACCCACGTCGACGCGACCACCAAGAAAGCACAACAGCGCCTATACTTCCTCAGGAAACTAAGGAAATTCGGCATGTCCACATTAACCCTTGCCAACTTTTACAGATGCACCATAGAAAGCATCCTATCGGGCTGCATCACAGCCTGGTATGGCAACTGCTCGGCCCAGGACCGCAAGAAACTTCAGAGAGTCGTGAACACCGCCCAGTCCATCACACAAACATGCCTCCCATCCATTGACTCCATCTACACCTCCCGCTGCCTGGGGAAAGCGGGCAGCATAATCAAAGATCCCTCCCACCCGGCTTACTCACTCTTCCAACTTCTTCCATCGGGCAGGAGATACAGAAGTCTGGGAACACGCACGAACAGATTCAAAGACAGCTTCTTCCCCGCTGTTACCAGGCTCCTAAATGACCCTCTTATGGACTGACCTCATTAACACTACACCCTGTATGCTTCATCCAATGCCAGTGCTTATGTAGTTACATTGTATATGTTGTGTTGCCCTATTATGTATTTTTTTAAATTCCCTTTTCTTCCCATGTATTGAATGATCTGTTGAGCTGCTCGCAGAAAAATACTTTTCACTGTACCTTGGTACACGTGACAATGAACAAATCCAATCCAATCATAAAAGTGGACCGAGCCCCCTCCACTGAGTCTCTGCTGTATAGGTGCTATAAACATTTTGATTTCCACACGTGCGTGGGTGAGATTGCGAATGCTTGGGTGATCAAGTGCACTATCAGACTCTCATGACACTGCCTTTCTGAACCGTCTTCTTTCCATCTGCACCTTCATAACCCTTACATCGCTAGTCCCCCAATCATGGCCTACTTACCCTCGGATGTTGGCCTGAGCTGAGATCCAAAGCCAGTGGCCTCTTCCTTTGGTTCCCCCACAAGAGTAACAAGAGAATGCCATCGGGAGGCAAGGTTGTCTCAGAAGCTGCAAGGATTGTTTTCAGGGGAACAGTTGGTCCTTTTAGTCACATTCCTTCCCCTCTTCATGACCACTGATCATCGTGAACTGACCTGAAATCTAGAGGTTTCTTTGGAAGGCGATCGCAGGTCCCTGATCATAGCAAAGCATCACTTTATGTGCAGCTGAGGGCCTCCAGCAAGGAACTATTGGATTGCGAGCCCAAGCAAAATCGTAGCACGGCAAAGGCTGGTCATATTTGTGTCAATCAGTAATGCAGAATGCAAGAAAGCGAGATGTCAGCCCTGGCTCAGTTAAAGCACTCTTGCCTCTGAATCAGAATATTGTGGGGTTAAGTCCCGCTCTGAAAACTTGAACACACAATCTAGATTGATACTTGATGTAATGCTGAGGAAGTGCTGCCTTTGGAGTAGATGTTAAACCAAGGCACACTCTCTTCTCTCAGGTGTATGTAAAAGACCCCACAACACAAGGCATATAAATAGCCAAAGGAGGACTAGGGTTGATTACTGACCAAAAAGGGGATTTGTGCATGGAGGTCATAACACAGATATTAAGCAAATACTTTGCACCTGTCTTTACCAAGAAAGAAGATGCTGCCAGACAATGGGGAAAGTGGATGTAATTCAGATAACAAGCAAGTTCAGAATTGATGAGGATTGGTTAGGCTGTCTGTACTTAATGTTGATAAGGTGCTCGGACTGGATGTGTGGTGAATAGGGGACTTTCACAGCAACTTCATTGCAGTGTTAATGTAAGCCTACTTGTGACACTAAAGATTATTATTATTATCCAAGAGATACCGAGGGAAAGTGAGTGGAATTTGCAGAGGCACGGGCTTTAATTTTTCAGTCTTCTTTGGATTCTGGTGTAGTGCCAGAGGACTGGAGAATTGCAAACATTATACCCTTGTTCAAAAAGGGGTGTAACCACGAGGGCAGCAACAACTAGCCAGTCAATTTAATAATAATAATCTTTGTATTTGTATTTTATATTTGGAGGAGCGTAGGCATTGGAGAGTGCAGAATAGATTCAACAGGGTGCTCCTGGTGATGAGGAACTTCAGCTATGAAGATAGACTGCAGAAGTTAGGACCGTTTATCTTGGAGAAGAGAAGGTTGAGAGGCGATTTGATAGAGGTATTCAAAATCATGATGGGTTTGGAACAGAGTAGATAGGGAGAAACCATTCTCACTTGTGAAAGGTTCGAGAATGAGGGGGCACAGATTTAAAGTGATTGGCAAAAGAAGCAAAAGTAACATGAGAAAGAAAATTGTTCGTGCGGGGCGAGTGGTTGAGATTTCGAATGCACTGCCTGAGACTGTCGTGGAGGCAGGTTCAATCGAAGTATTCAAAAGGAAATTAGGCTGTTACTTGAGAAGGAAGAACGTGTGAGGTTCCGGGAGAAGGCGGTGGAAATGACACTGATGTGAATTCCTCATCCAGAGAGCTGGCACAGACCAGATGGGCTGCACTGCAACACCATGACATAGCGGCAGTCACTATCTCAGGATGACCCAAATGTTTTACAGCCAGCGAAGTATCTTTTGAAGTATAGTCATAGTTGTAGGGGAATAAGGCAAACACGCTCTCATAAACAGCAGTTAAGTAAATAACAGAATCATACAAACCTACAGCACAGGAGGCGATCTCGGGCCATCAAGCTTGTGCTGGATCTTTGAAAGATCAATTGCATTTAGTCCCACGTGCCAGCCTTTCTTATGTTTGTAACCCTGTAGGTTCTGTGGTGTTGGGTGCTCTGGTGCACAGATGAGCCAACACAGTTGTATGTGGTACAACTCTATTTTATTTTAACTCTTATAATACAGTTCGTTCTGGATACTCTGCACGTGCTGTCTCCCTGAGTGTGTTTGGTAGCAGATGTGTCCTGGTCCTCCTCTGCAGCTAATACTGACCACCGGGGGTCGTGTCTGTGCTTTTATATCTTTCTGTCATTGGTTGTGGTGTTGTGTGTTCTGATTTGTCTGTTGGTGTGTCTATCATGATGTGTGTGTTTGAATATCATGACATCCCCCCTTTTTACAAAGATATGTGCCTACGTGGTTATAAATATAATTGTGACGTGAGTGCATCTAAGAGTGTGTGTGTGTGTTGTGTACAGCGTGTGTATATGACGTAACTATTTACATGGGGCGATGTCGGGTGCGTCACACTAACAAGGTTGTACCATGACAAAACTTGGATGCGAGCGAAAAAAAAAAAACTTGAACATTGGTCCGTCAGACGATATCTGGAACAATAAACAACAACAGGTTATAATACAGAAGTGTTTGACTTTTTGAACGTATGAACAGCGTTATAAGTCCAGTCTAATGGGTGACCGCCTCAAGAATGGGCTGGTCCTCAAGCCGGTTCAGCTGTGGAGATTTGGGGTCACACTGGTTCACCTTGGACTGTTGGAGGTGATGCTGTTGCCGAAGTCTCTACTTTACCATTTGTTGTACTTCGTGCAGTGCTTGGTTTTTTCATTCGTGCAAATATAACATTCAACATCTTTGTTAGTGGTGCCTTGGCTGTGGTTTGGTTTTGGTGGCGATGGAAGGGGCATGATCCGTGGCATCTCCACGAAGTCATCCTTGGGAACCAGTGGAGGATCCGGCGTGTGCGTACGGTTCAGTTGCGAGCGTGGAAGGCGGCGCAAAGCTCGCTGATTGCGCCTACGCACCAATCCATCCGCCCTGCATGCCAGGAACAAGGTGGAGTCTTTTTTCTTTTTATGTTTGTGGTGGACGGCATCTTGTAGCCGATGGGACGTTGCCATCGAAGTAGCACCATCACTAATATCATGCAAGGCGATGACTGTGCCAGATGTGGAAGTTGGCCGAGACCGTGCACGCTGGTTCCGGCCACCTGCTGTGCCGGAAGGGCGACTCCGCAGAGAAACGTCGGAGCATGTCGCCTTGGAGAGAGAATTGTTGCTCGCATCAACGTCTGGCGATGGCGCGAATTGGTGTGTCCATCTTGGACCGCCGGTGCTGGTTGCCACTGCCGACCCAGTGGGACTGCCACGCGATCCATTCCCTGTCGCCGTGGCATCCGCCGTCACCCTGAGCGTGCCATCACCGAGGCCGCGACACCGCCCGTCCGGAGCAAGGTCTGGCGTGCGCAAATCAGAGTCGGCGCTTGGCTGCTCCCCATCTGGAGTCCGGTCTGCCTTCCGTCGATGCCCCCCGTCCGGAGTTCCAACAGGTTCACTGGAGGCAGCCGAGATTCCCTGAAGCTGCACTTCTGGAGTCGGAACATGCAGGAATGCACCAACCAGTGGAGAGGCTCGAGCCATCGAGGGTGGAAGCGGTGCGCCGCCACCGCAGTCATCAGTGGTCCCACCGTGATCGTCGAGTGCCTCGGTACGCACTAGGTGAGGTCTGTCACCTTGCACCTTTTGCATGGGAAGTGGGATGCTGTCGTCACTCGTCTCACATCCCGTGGATAGATCCTCATTAGCAGCTTGCTGTTCACTAGGGTTGGATAAATTGTCAGAGTTTTCATCTGGTGGTGCACACCATGTCGGTGGACTGTCATTGTCTTGCCGTTGTCCTTCATTTGGGCTTTTCTTCTTTGGAATTTTAAATCTTCCCCCAGACATTGCAGAACCTTGTTTATTACCCCCAAATTCTCCCATATGTATGGTCTCGAATATAGGATCCAATGTTTCTATCGACATTGTACTATTTTCCAAAGAACATTCCGTTTCACTTTTCTTCTCAGGTACCTCATATGTATCTTTGTCTAATGTACATGCCTTCATGGTCTCTGGGTCTGATTTTGCTGGGACTGGCATGGTCACAGTCTCTTTTACTGTTCTCAATTGCCCACATTATACTCCCCATACATAACTGCTTAATCACTGGGGTTAGTGTGGTACAATGGATAATCGGGTCGACCTTATCTGCATCTTCACCATTAGTGGAAAGCACACTTGGTTCACTTGAAACTGCTGTGGGTTTTAAATTCGTTATCTGGCTACTCGATGTCGGTGTCCTCAGGATTCTTGCTCCAATGTTCTGATCATTTATCAGTGGAGTGTGTATAGGTTCAATGCAATTAATGTTCCCCTCAAGGTTTGAAGAGTCATTACTGACTAACTGCTGGTCTCCGAAGTTGGGATTTTGCGGCGTTGTGTTGAAGGGAGACATTTGTCCCTGCTGTAGATATGATTCAGGTTGTGTTATTTCCATTACCTGAGGATCAATGTCTTGTCCATTTTTTCGATCCGTACTAAAACACTGGCAATTCTCAGTCTGCTCCTTGCAAGTTAAACATTCAATAAATTTCTTTAGCAAATCCTCAGCATCCTTCTGTGGCCGTGCAGCATTATTAATCTCTGTTCGGCTATAATGATCCTGAAGGTCAGCGCATAAACCTT
The DNA here is from genome assembly GCF_047496885.1 of Scyliorhinus torazame. Classification (NCBI taxonomy): domain Eukaryota; kingdom Metazoa; phylum Chordata; class Chondrichthyes; order Carcharhiniformes; family Scyliorhinidae; genus Scyliorhinus; species Scyliorhinus torazame. Next base: position 250,762,372 of record NC_092708.1, read on the forward strand.
TTTTCTTCGGGCTTGGACGAGGCGATTCCTTTGGCTTGTCTTCAGTTGGGCTTGAACAGTCATCAGCGCTGTGCCCTTCATTGTAGCATGAGAGACCTTCATGGTCATGCTGCTGTGTAGTGGAGCATGGTAGGCTGTTATAGCCTTCTTGCTGTTCACGTGAGCATGGCAGACTTGCATCATCTGCCGCTGGTTGGTCAGGAGAGGTTGCTAGACCCTCATGGTCTTGTTCCTGCAAGGACTGCACATTGGAGTCTTGCGTTGCTTCTATCGTGGAGGCTGTCCACGAGCTCTCTGTGGAGGCTTGTGACACTGGAGTCACTTCTTGTTCGTGCAAGGACTGCGCTCTGGAGTCTTGCGTTGCTTCTATCGTGGAGGCTGTCCACGAGCTCTCTGTGGAGGCTTGTGACACTGGAGTCACTTCTTGTTCGTGCAAGGACTGCGCTCTGGAGTCTTGCGTTGCTTCTATCGTGGAGGCTGTCCACGAGCTCTCTGTGGAGGCTTGTGACACTGGAGTCACTTCTTGTCCGTGCAAGGACTGCGCTCTGGAGTCTTGCATTTCTGCAATTGTGGAGTCTGTCCACGAGCTTGCTGTGGAGGCTTGTGACACTGGAGTCACTTCTGGTTCATGCGAGGACTGCGCTCTGGAGTCTTGCATGTCTTCTTTCATAGAGTCGGGAACGTTGAGCGGGACGTGGACCACGCTCTGTGTGGCAGCAGGGCGCTCTCCGTGTGCTTGCACCGCTCCCTGTCTGTTAATGTCAGGCTGCAGCATCATCCGGTACTGATAAGTTGGAACGTCATATCTGCTGGATTGAAGATCCTCAAATCCGAAAAATGAATCCGCATCTGCGTCGGATTCAATGTGGGGGCCGCCAATGTGCAACACGAAAGGTTCGTCCGAGTCATAGTCGTATAGGACCACGGAGCTATCATTGGGCTCGCGAGGTCCGGAAACACTGTAAAGATCGTCATCGACGTATTCGAGGTCGGAATCATCGGCTTGTGCGTAGGTAACTGCTTGTCGGAGGGTTCTTCGGAGGTCAAATTCATCTCCTGGGTCAATTTGCGGCACTGTGCTGTCATTCCAGGTGAGGGAAGGTTGTTTTACAGCTTTAACAGATTTTTGTTTTTTTGATTTGGGACGTTTCCCTTTTAAATTGGATTTGGGACGTTTCCCCTTTAAATTGGTGCAGTCTGGGGCCTCTGACATCCTCACGCTCGGTATGTAGCACGTAGGAAGCGACTGCGCATGCTCAAATCGCTGTTCCTTTACCGATGGCCGTTTTCTTGACTGCGCATGCGCAGCATCTCGCGCATGCGCAAACGATACTTCCGGTTCTGCGCACTGCTCGCGCAACTGTGCTAGCGTGATACCTTTAGCAAGATGGCCGCCGACCTCGACCCAGCCCTCTCTCAGGCCCGGGATTTCGGCCTCTGGGAATTCGGGCTCCGGGATCCCAGCCACGAGGTGAGTACTGCAGCTTTTCTTACCTTTACTTGCCGATTGGATTGCGTTTTCTTCACAGTACTTGGAGAATTTGTCCAGGACTGCCTGGTAATCGTACCTTTGCTGCCTCCTGAAGAACCTGAACCTTGTGAATATTTCTCTTGCCCTTGCACCGGCGATGGTGAGGAGAAATTCAATTTTTTCGCTATCATCCAGGTCTTGGAGTTCAGCTGCCACCAGGAACAATTCGAACCATTGCCGGAATCGCCGCCAGTTTTCGCGGAGGTCGCCGTGGCACTGGAGCGGCTGCGGAACCGGGAGCTCTATCATTTTGCCTGGGCACTGCTGGTTGTCTCTGTACACTGAGGTATGCCGGCAGGTATCGATCCACTCCTGTACCATGTGGTGTTGGGTGCTCTGGTGCACAGATGAGCCAACACAGTTGTATGTGGTACAACTCTATTTTATTTTAACTCTTATAATACAGTTCATTCTGGATACTCTGCACGCGCTGTCTCCCTGAGTGTGTCGTGTAGTAGGTCTGTCCTGGTCCTCCTCTGCAGCTAATACTGACCACCGGGGGTCGTGTCTGTGCTTTTATATCTTTCTGTCATTGGTTGTGGTGTTGTGTGTTCTGATTTGTCTGTTGGTGTGTCTATCATGATGTGTGTGTTTGAATATCATGACAGGTTCCATATCAAACTCCCTCGAAAAATTACTTATGGAACAAACTTCCACCGTTTCTTCAGGTAGAATATTCCAGTTCCCCACAGTTCTCCGAGTGACAACAATCTTCCTCATCTCCGCCGTTGCCAATTATTTTAAACCCATGACCACTGATTGTTGACCCATTCTGTCTCCACTCCGTCAAAACCCCCATCTTCTTGAAAGCCTCTATCTAATAAGTCACCTTTTAAACTCTCTGTTCCAAGGAGAACACTCTCTTTTCCAACCCCTCCTCATAACATCTTGGTAAACCTCCTCTGTGACCTGTCTGATGCCTTTACTTCTTTCCTGAAATGCGGTGCCCAGCATTATCTGCAGTGCTCCAGCTGAGGCCTAACCAGTCATTTATAAAGTACAGGCATTATCTCTTTGTTTTGGTATTCGGTGCCTGTATTTATAAACACAAGCAACCAATATGCTTTGCTAATTACCTTATCACCCTGTCCACCTTCTGAGGATTTGTGCATGTAAACACACTCTTTGCTCATCTAAACTTTTCAAAATGTTGCCATTTATGGTAAAAAATGTCCTCATAAAGCGCACACCTCTCTGCATTGAACTCTGCCAAACTACTGCACATTACACCATCCTCATTACGTCGTCCTGAATCTATCCTTGTCACTATCTACTAAATGAACAATTTGCCATCATCTGCAGAATTTATGAATACTGCTCCCCACACCGGAGTCTAGAGGCCCGATTTTCAAGGAGTTGGGCCACCTCTGGGACCCTTTAAAAGTGGAAAGTGGGAGGAGAAGATACCTGGCTATCTGTTTCTGTTGATACAGATGGCCTCATTGTGAGTGCTTGGCTGTGCTCCATGATTCCCTAATGGATTAGCTCACCATAGATCTGTTTTCAAAGGTGCACGAGGAGTGTTTATGATGTGATAATAAGTAGGGTGGCAGGGTGGTGCAGTGGTTAGCACTGCTGCCCACAGCGCTGAGGACCCGGGTTCGATCCCGGCCCCGGGTCGTTCTCATATGGAGTTTACACATTCTCCCCGTGTCTGCGTGGGTTCCACCCCACAACCCAAAGATGTGCAGGGTAGGTGGATTGGCCGCGCTAAATTGCCCCTTAATTGGATAGAAATAATTGGGTACTCTAAATTTATTTAATTTTTTTAAAGGTAATAAGTTATTATTTATTTTAACTCTGCCAATATCTTGACCTTTATTTGGACAATTTTAAGAGGTGTGAAGTCAGGTATCTGTGATTGTTAATGGCTCTGTCAGATTGACACTGACAGGTTTGTTAAAGCAGCAATATTTTCAAAGCAGATTCCTGAATGGGTGTTTTTCTTGCGTCTTTCAGGACTGGCCATTGTTATTTTACGACTCATTACTTCTATGGTACATATTGGATGAGTGGACATGGAGGTGGCATGGGAGTGCGTGAAGGGGTGGAGGGCCTAACAGTCTTTAACACAATTGGGACCAAGTCCCAGAGAGTCGAGTTGGGCTCAACTAACCAGCTTGCCTTGGCACTCGCCCGCCTTCATGGCCACCTCCAAACTTCCTCCAGAGGTGGCAGGCCTAACTTCATCTTTGCCCCCACCTCCCTGGAATAGGGACAGGGACTCCAACATCTGCAATGCAAAAACTTTCTCCACAAGGAGATGACAATATACACAAGGCCCCCGAGAGACACAATGTTGGAGGAGTTATTGGACGCAGACAGACTGGGAAAGGGGAACTGCGGGGATATAATACAGGACGAAAGAAGGGAAAATTGGGAGGAATAGTTTGGGACAGAAATAGGATGGGCACTCTGGACCGAAACACTGAACAGGGCCAACTCCATCTCCTCCTAAGCCTTATGCAGCTAATAGTGGCGCTCAGAGCACATCTGACAAGAATCCGAATGAGCAGGTTCTTCCTGAAGGTGGAGGACAAATGTGAGCGGTACCAGGGAGGCCCGGCCACCCACGCCCACATGTTCTGGGCCTGCCCCAGACTTGTCGGGTTTTGGACAGCCTTCTCGAGGCAATGTCCAAGGTTGCAGGGGTGAGGATGGAGCCGTGTCCGTGAGTGCAGTCTTCGGGGTATTGGGACAGCCAGAGCTACACATGGGGAAGGGGGCCAACGCCCTTGCCTTTGCTCCCCTAATCGCCCGCCGGAGAATCCTGCTCAGCTGGCAATCAGCAGCACCACCCACCGCTGCAGACTGGCTGGCAGACCTGTCGGAATTTCTCCACCTGGAGAAGATTAGGTGCACCATCCGAGCGTCAGAGGATGGCTTCTGCAAAGCATGTGGGCCATTCACCAACTGGTTTGAAGACCTGTTTGAAGCCAACAATTGATGGAGAAGGGGAGGGGGGGCGCACGGGAGCCACCGGGACCACAAGAAGCAGACAGGATGGGAGAGGGGGAACAGGTGGGGGGGGGGGAGAGACCAGAGGAAACAACAAGGGGGAGGCCAGAAAGCAGCTGTCAGAGGGACCAGAGGGTCCAACACAAGGCCACATGAAAGCGAACCCTCAAAAGCAGGCTGACAACAGGATAGAAAGAGGAGAGGAGAGAAGAAAGGAGGGGAGGCAAGAGGTAGAGAGGAGGAAGGGAGAAGAAGGGCACTGGCCACAGATAAACACAGAACAACCACCCACTGTGAAGTAAAGGGCCAAGGAAAAGACCCTGGGTGGAATTCTCCGTTTCTGCGGGTAAGTGCCGACGCCGGCGTGGGACCCATGGGGCTGGATTCTCTGTTTTTGGGACTATGTTCCCACCCCGTCGTAAAAACTGTGGCCTTTCACGCCAGAAAAACTGGCGTGAAAGGGAAACATATTCATAGCCCTGCAGGGGGCTAGCAGTGACCCGTCGGGAAGCTCGCCGCTTTGCTGCAGATACGGGCCCCAGCACTTCCAGGTCAGAAGCCACACATGCGCACGCCGCGGCCTCCAGTGGCCACGCCGTGCCCCATGGCGGACTCAGACCGTGGAGCTGGACCTCCCAAATAGTGCCCCCGATCGTCTGTGCGCCTGACCTGGACCACCCGCCCAAAATTAGCCCGGTGTCGTAGAGGCCCCTTCCGCCCTCCAATTGGCCTGCCCCCGACCATGGTGGCCACGGACTGAGTCCGGGCGGGCCTCCAGCAATGGCTGCAGGTAGGGGATACTCTCTGAGTACGCCGCTTTTTGGGGCCCAGAGAACCGGGGAACCGGCACCGGTCCCGATTCCATGCGCGGAAATAAATTCTCCACCCCGGCGCCGGACGTGATTTCGGCGTCGGGGTGCGGAGAACGCAGCCCGTGATGTTTCATGACCGGTAAATTGACGTGGACCCCTCACTGATTCTGGTACCGGTAAGGGGCTAGCACCGGCGCCATGTGAAATGCCTGCGATCGTGCAGAGAATGGCCTAACATTGTATCCAAAATAAACGGCATCTCTGAAAGTGCTGCACTCTCTGAATGCTTCATTTTGCGCTGAAGTCACTGGATTAGAGCTTGAACACGCTACCTCGTGTTGACAATGGATCCCCAATAGCTCTGACTTGTCCTAATGAATTTAGTTATGCAATAGGCATGTTGTCACTTTGGTCTTCATCAAACATTTCCATACAATGTACTGTCCTGTTCTGGAATGGTCCTTCAATGCTCCTCAGGCCACTATCTCATTGTCTTCATGTCACAATGACTCTGACATTCTGGTCTCTCGCAGGCAAAGACAGTGGAAGAAAAGCGTCTCTGGACACATCACATAAAGAGACTGATTTTAGAGAATCATCATGCCATTGTTCCACAGAAGGTGAGCTGCGATTTGAATCATAACAGGCTGCATAGCACAGTACTCAATGCAAAGTCCATCAAAGTAATTAGAAGGCAGTGTTTAATGCTGGCTCCATCATAGTTATTACAGCCAGTATTTAACAATACCCCTGGGCCTTGCATTCTGACCCCACATAGACATCTTCAGGATAAGTGTCCTTGTTGAGATGGAGACTGGATGATGGATGCCGATGTGGATAGCAAAGCTGCCCTTTCACCTATGAGTCACTGCTTTGGTCTCGACCTACTTCAGTCCAATTTAACTCACTTCAACCCATCTCATTCTAACCAAACCATTCTAATCCAATCTGCTCTATCCAATCTAGGCTGTTGAAGTGAATAATTGCTCTCTGTTGGCGTCTTGCTGGTACCATGGCTTCAACCACAGATGCACATAGAACATGGAACATACAGTGCAGAAGGAGGCCATTCGGCCCATCGAGTCTGCACTTAAGCCCTCACTTCCACTCTATCCCCGTAACACAATAACCCCTCCTAACCTTTTTGGTCACTAAGTGCAATTTATCACGGCCAATCCACCTAACTTGCATGTCTTTGGACTGTGGGAGGAAACCGGAGCACTCGGAGGAAACCCACGCAGACACGGGGGGAATGTGCAGACAGACCATGACCCAGCAGGGAATCGAATCTGGGACCTTGGCACTGTGAAGCCACAGTGTTATCCACTTGTGCTACCGTGCTGCCCGGTAGCACATGACTTGGATTGTATCTTGCTGTTTGCCTCTGCTTCCTTAATATAGTGCATGAAGTATTAAGCAGTTGCTCATGATGCCATGATCCTGACTTGTGTAATGCTGATAGAATACCTTTTGCTCCTTGCTTTGCAGCATCTTGATGTTTTATTGTTTCCTTTCAGGCCAAGGAAGCCATTTTGGAAATTGATTCCTACTGTAAGTAACACATTCTCAAACTAAGAAGTTATTTAAATGCAGTGCGGACATTGGAAGCCTGAAATAAAAACTAAGTGCTGGAAATACTCAGCAGGTCTGGCAGCATCTGTGTAGAGAGAAACAGTTGATTCTTCAATTGGAAAATGACTCTTATTTGGTTCCGAACTCGAAATAGTGACTGTTTCTCTCGCCACAGATGCTGCCAGACCTGAATATTTCCGGCACGTTCTGTTTTTTTAATAAATTTAGATTACCCAATTCTTTTTTTGGGGGGTCGTGGGGGTGAGACCCACGCAGACACGGGGAGAATGTGCAAACTCCACACGGACAGTGGGCCGGGATCGAACCCGGATCCTCGGGGCCATGAGACAACAGTGCTAACTACAGCGCCACTGTGCTGCTCCCAGCACTTTCTTTCTGAGAAATTGTTTTATTGCTTCAAATATTTCCTTTGAAAATCTACATCTTCTTTGTCCTACCTTATCAAAAATAAAAGGCTGGGGAGAGTGGAGCTTGAAGGGTTTTGATAACTCCTGTGGCATGAGTTTGAATATATCCCAGACAGATGGGGAGAGTGTCAGGATCTCTATGTGAAATTAGGTTTGGTGAACTCACAGTAGGTACAAGTCTCCAGTATAAAATTGCCCCAAATTCGGCACTGCATGGTCCATTACATTTAGAGCAACCACAAGGATACCTAGGGCGAGATTCTCCACTCCCGCGCCGGTTGGGATAATCGCCTGGGCCGCCAAAATTTCCCGGGACGCTGGTCCGACGCCCTCCCACGATTCTCCCAAGCGGCGGGGACGGCCCGGTCGAGTTCCGCGGGCCGCAGGCCGGAGAATCGCCGGAGACACCCAAAATGGCGATTCTCCGGCACCCCCGCTAGTCTCAGGCCCGGATGGGCCGAGCGGCCAGGCCAAAACGGCGGGTTCTCCCCGGTGCCGTCCACACCTGGTCGCTGCCGTCTGGAACAGCGCGCGAACGCTGGGGTGGGGGGGGGGGATCCTGCACCGGGGGGTACCTCAAATGTGGGGTGGCCCGTGATCGGTGCCCACCGATCGTCGGGCTGTCCTCTCTGAAGGAGGACCTCCTTCCTTCCGCGGCCCCGCAAGATCCGTCCACCATCTTCTTGCGGGGCGGACTTAGAGAGGACGGCAACCACGCATGTGCGGGTTGGCGCCGGCCAACCCGCACATGTGCGGGTGAATCCAGTTATGCGGCGCCGGCCGCGTTATCTATGCGGCGCCGCCTTTACGCGGCGATAAGGCCTGGCGCGTGTAGATGGCACGGCCCCGATCCTAGCCCATTGTCGGGGCCTGAATCGTTAGGGATCGGGGCCGTTTCGCGCCGTCGTGAAGCTCGACGGCGTTCACGACGGCGTGGGCATTTCGGCGCGGGAGTGGAGAATCCCGCCCCTAGTGTGGGAATTGAGACTGGGCTGGTGCAGTAAAGGGGATTTGTATTGGGGTTGGAGCTGAGGCTAATTGATGGGGTAGAGTGGAGAGAGATTTGGCTCAACGTTTCACCTGGGAACATATGAAGCAGACTCAAGAATTCAACAATCTTCACCATTGCCCAGGGATGGGCTGACTGTGTGTAACAAGCTTGGGACAGCTCGCATTAATTGCCTAGTTTGTAGGTCGACCCACCCCTTCTTCAAAGGGCAATCCACACAAAAGTCAATTGTTCCCTATTGTTAGCATTCCAAAGAGACTAGATAACGTTTCATCTTATTCACAACATTAGTCCCAGAGGACACAGGCCTCTCGTGAAGTCTAGAAAATTGAAAACTATATTTCAGTGAGTGCTTAACCAATGGAATGGAATCCAGTGGTAGACAGTGGAAACAGTTACCACTGATTAGTTCAAATGCAAGTTGGATTGATTACTTTCGGAATAAAATATTTTGGGATCGGTATATGAGTATTTTGACATGTGGTAATGATAGGATGTCCGGGAGGAAAAGGTGACTTTGGACCCGTGTATGAGACTATTTTAGACTAATTAATGTAATTGGGTAACAAATTCATTATTATTGAACTAGGCGACTAACAGAATGGTGGGAAAACTAGGGGCGGGATTTTCCAGCCTTCCAGCCATGTGCTGCCTGGTGAATGGAGGCGGTGCGCCATTCGCTGGCGGCAGGATTCTCTGCTCCCGTTGAAGCCAGCCCATGCTGCCAGGAAACCCGTGGGTGGGGGTATGCTGCCGACAGGACCAGAAGATCCCAACAGCCAGAGAATTCTGGCCTAGGTGAACCTTACTCTTTTCTCATTTAGCTATTCCTAAATATTGTGATGCGATGGCTGATTGCCTTTCCTACTGCAATCCTTCTAGATCCTTCCAAGTACCGCTACAGCCCAGAACGGTCAAAAAAATCCATATCCACTCAATCGACGGAGGAATTCTTGAGCTGCCGCAGGGGTCGCAGGCAGTCTGGTAAGGTCTAGTCTGGAGCTGGACATGCAAGCAACGGACACCGAGAGCTGGAATATACCCCTTCCCCTCCCACCTTAGCCCAAGCCCATTTGATTAACTGGGGAATTGGCATGGGGAGGGTTGTATAGAGCAGTTGTGGAATGGTTACAACACAGAAGGAGGCCATTCGGCCTGTCCAGTCCCATGCTACATTTTTAAAAAGCAGATTCAGACTCCCAGGCTGCCTGCAATCTCAGTGGCCTGGAGGAGTCCTCGTTTCATACCTACTTAAGAGTGCGAGGTTGCAGCCCCTCTTCCATTCGTTGAAGGGGCTGCTCCTCAGTTTCTGACTAAACTTCAGTCCCAGGTTCCTGATCTATGGCCACCCAATGCTGAAGAGAGTGAACATATTGGAGGCTGAGCCTGGCCAAGGTTCAGGCAGCATGCATTCAGGAAAGGGGCAGGATTTTTCGGCCTGATTGCCCGACTCTCTCCCATGGATACATTTGCACCTGGTTGTGCTTGAGGCTTTCTGCAACTGGTGGGCATCAGAGGAATTTTGGAATGCTTTATCAATCCGAAAAGTAAAATTTTAATTTGATTTGTTAAATTTTATTTTCGTTGAAGTTACAGTTTATGGGTTGCATCTTTTTTTAAGAAGGAGACCCTTGCCACCTTTTAATTGGTGCTGACATCAATTATCGTTAAAGACCTGGTGAGCTTTTTTAAAAACATTTTTAATTCTTTCATGCGATGTGGGCAAAGCCAACATTTGTTTCCCATCCCTAATTGCCCTTGAATTGAGTGGCTTGCGGGGCCATTTCAGAGGACAATTAGAGTAAAACACATTGCTAAGAGTCTGGAGTCACATGTAGGCCACAGCAGGTAATGATGGCAGATTTCCTTCCCGATAGGACATTAGTGAACCAGATTTTTTTTGCGGCAATGATAATTGTCATGGTCACCATTTCTGAGGCTAGTTTTCAATTCCCGGTTTTATGAATTGAATTTCAATTTCGCCAGATGCCATGGTGGGATTTGAACCCATGTTCCCAGAGCATGGGCCTCTGAATTACTTGTCCAGTGACATTTCCACAATGTCACCGTCTCCCCTTAAGCTGACCTTGATTACGGAACAGGAATCCTCATTCAATTGTAGTTCCATCACTCTCAGCATTTCACTAAGCAGGAACCAAGAGTAGTCTCAGGCAGTCGGCCTATGCATTTAGACTGAGGTACCCCTGGACGAGTGGCTCAGCTCACTGACGTCCATAAACATTGGGGCCTCCAGAGGCACCATTTACAATGCTGGCAGAAGCTTGCTTTGTTCATGGGTGCTGATGAAAATCACCCCAATCCCTCAGAAACTGGAGCGCTTCTTCATTGTTTTCCAGGCCTACTATCAAACGTGGGGACTGTAACATAAATAGGCTGCATTAGACTCACTTTGATTTTCTGCACTGCACAAGAGGAACAGGTGGCACATTCAAATGCAAGAGGAACTACACGCCACAGACTGTGAACAACAATAACAACAACAACTTTCATTTATGTAGCACCTTTAATGTAGTAAAACATCACAAGCTGCTTCGGAGGAATGCTAACCGACAATACCTGTTACCGAGTCGCATGAGATTGGTCAAAGAGTTTGCTTTTTAGGAGGTACTTGGAGCAGAGTCAGAGAATTAGGGAGGAAATTCCAGAGTTTAAGGCCACAACCACCAATGGTGGGACAAAGGGAATGCGAAACCAGAGTTGGGAGGAGTGCAGTTCTCAAGGGGTAGTTGGGTCGGAAATGTTTCTGCTGAAGTGTGCGACCACTGCAAACCCACTGCGCTGAAAACCACAGTAATCCTGAATAGAGAGAACATGAAACAACTGTTAATGTGCTCATCAGTGCTCTGAACTGGAATCTTCACAAGTCAGGTGACAGGAATGTAAGGCCATGCATTAAGGGCCCATCAATTTGGATGGCAATAATGTATTTTTTCCCCTTTTCCCCTTGCAGAGCCGACGAAACAGATCCTGAAATCTCTGGTGCAGAGCGGTGAGTGAATTTACTCCGAAAGAATAATAAATAGCTGGTCAGGGATTTCCCGTTCCTGCCTGTAGCGGGAATCATCCCGGGTGCGGAACGGAAAATCTTACGGACTGGCTAAAGGTCCGTCTATTTCGGGGTGAAATTTCCGGTACCAGAATACCCCAGCCCTGGAGCTTCTGATGCTCCTCTGTTCCCTGTTGTTCTCCACTGAAGGTGCCACCTCTTATAGTGGACCAGTTGCACGGGTTCAGGCAGTATTTCCTCCAGGGGTCCATTCTTCACCTTTCATCCCTGTCCCCCACGTCTCCCAGCCCCCCTAACCTGCTCCACTTAGTGAATGCTATGTGGGCGGAGGGGGAGGGGGGGGATTCATCACTGAAAATATAATGCATACAGTTACAGAACACAGAGCCAGGAGAAAGCCAGTCAGCCATTCATTCCTGTTCCACAGTTCAATGGGATAATGGCTGATCGCACCTTAATTCCATCTGCTGCCTTGCACCTTAGTTCTGTAATCTTACACATGCTAAACTAACAAAAATCTACCAATCTCAATTTAGACATTTTCAATTGACCCCGGCTTTAACAGCATTTTGGGGAGGGGAGTTGTGACTTTCCACCACCCTTTTTGTGAAGAAGTGATTTCTGATATCACCCCAAGTTGGACTGCCTCCAATTTTGAACTTCTGCCCCTTTTTGGATTTCCCCAAAAGAGGAAATAGTTCCTGTCTATCCATGCTATCAAATCCTGGAATCATCATAAATCCTTCAAATCGATTACCCCTTAAGTTTTGAGACTCGACGCAGTACAAACCTAGTCTGTGCATCTCATGCTTATAATCAAGCCCTTCTAGCCCGCATATTGCTTGGTCAATATCTCCAAATTTTTGTAATTCCCTCTCCAAATTAGAGTCAATCTCAAGACTTTGAATGATATTTTATTTCTAGATCTAAAAATAGCTCCTGAAAGATTGAAGTCTGAGAAATGAAGGCTGATGATCAAAAGCAAACTGTAAAAATAAAACATTGGTGTCTGACACGGAATAAATTCCTCTCCTTGCCCTGAAATGCTGGTCCATTACTGGGATAGTGGTTTCTTAGACACCTCTGATAATTCAATCCACTGTGAAGACTAGGAATGCCCCTGGACTATTATTAGCCTGTGGGGAGAGCACAGGTGAGCGGATATGGGCCTCAATGGTGTTTATCCAACATACAGCTTGTTGGACTCGAAAAGAAAGACTGGTCTTTATATAGGAGCTTTCACAACCTTTGTGCCAAAGCACTGTGCAATTAATTAAGCACTTTTGAAGTAGAATCGCTAGCAATGTAGGCGACCAATTTGCACACAGTAAGACCTCACAAACAGCAATGTGATAATGACCAGATCGTCGATTTTTCTTTGAAACAGTGCCATGGGATTTTTTACACTGAGAGGGCTTTGGTTTACTGTCTTATCTGAAAAACCTCACCCCTGACAGTGCTGCAGCCACTCAGCGCTACACTGAAACATGAGCCTAGATTGTGTACTCAAGTCTCTGGTGTGGAAACTTGACCCCCATGACCGTCTGACTCGAGAAGCAAGGGTGACACCCGCTGACTTTCCCCATTCTGATTTTTCTCCACTCGCCTTTTATTCACACAACCTCTATTTGGGGGGGTTTGAGGAGGCTGGATTAGCGGTCTGATGGCGGGCTAGATCTCAAGGGATGTTGAAATCAAAACGACGTGGGCTCACGTCCCGCACCAGAGACCTGGGGAGCGATTCTCCGACCCACCACCGGGTCGGAGAATCGCCGGGGGCCGGCGTGAAACCCGCCCCCGCCGTGTCCCGAATTCTCCGCCACCGGACATTCGGCGGGGGCGGGATTCGCGCCGGTCGACGGAAATCGTGCCGGTCGGCGGGCCCACCCCCGGCGATTCTCCCGTCGCGCCGCTGTCAACCCACGCCAGCCGGCGTGGATTGAACCACCTATCGAACGGTGGGACAAGGCGGCGCAGGCGGGCTCCGGGGTCCTGGGGGGGGCGCGGGATGATCTGGCCCCGGGGGGTGCCCCCACGGTGGCCTGGTCCGCGATCAGGGCCCACCGATCCGCGGGCGATTCTGTGCCGTGGGGGCATTCTTTTCCTTCCGCCTTCGCCATGGTCTTCACTCTGGCGGAGGCGGAAGAGACCCCCTCCACTGCGCATGCGCGGGGATGCCGTGAGCGGCCGCTGACGCTCCCGCGCATGCGTCGCCCGGCGAAGTCATTTCCGCGCCAGCTGGCGGGGCGGAAATCAGTCCGGCTCTAGCCCCTCAAGGTGAGGGCTCGGCCCCTCAAGATGCGGAGAATTCCGCACCTTTGTGGCCGTGCGATGCCGGACTGATTTGCGCCGTTTTTGGCGCCGGTCGGTGGACATTGCGCCGATTGCGGAGAATCCCACCCCTGAGCACAAATCCTCGGCCAAAAATCCAAAGGAGCACTGAGGAAACATCCCACTGTTGCAAGTGCCCATTTTGGGATAAATTGTTAAATCAAAGTCCCAGTCACCCTCTCAGGTGGATATACAAAAACATCCCAATGCACTCTTCCAAAAGAAGGCCATTCTTTATATATTTTTAAAAATCCCCCAAACAATCACAAAAAAAAAGAAATCTGGTCGTTATCACATTGCTGGTGTTGGAGAAATTGGCTGCCACTTTTCCTACATTACAACAGTGATTACACTTCAGAAAGTATTTCATTGGTTGTACTGTACTTTGGGTCATGAAAGGAATTAGAGAAATGCTCGTCTTTCCTTCCTGGCAACTGATTGGTTTCTCCCATCTCTCCACCTTTTCTCACTGCACGACATGCGGTGTCATCAGCTGGGGTGCTGGGCGGCGGTTTCTCCTGCCCTCTCTCAAACTGCCCTCTGACCAAACATCACTGCCTCTTTAAGACTGATTACCCCTTTCCCCATTGGGAAGGCCTCCTGATTCTCCATGTCTAACATTCTCTCCCTCTCTCTCTTCCTCCTTTCCCCCACACATTCCTTTCAACATGACGGCTGCGCCCCGAATGCTGCAGTTTCTCTAAAGGTAAGAATAACACCTCTCCTTTCATTGCACTGTAATCCTTGTCATTTTTTTAATTGAGTCCCGGTAGTCCTGGTGAACATGTACGCGCCCAACTGGGACGACACAAACTTCTTTTTTTTAAATTTAGGGTACCCAATTTTTTTTTTTTCCAATTAAGGGGCAATTTAGCGTGGCCAATCCACCTAACCTGCACCTCTTTGGGTTGTGGGGGTGAAACCGACGCAGACATGGGGAGAATGTGCAAACTGCAGACACGGATTTTAATAAAGAAGACCATGGTGGAAATCCCTGACATCGACACACACTGACTGATTAAATGGTTTGGGGGGTGGGGGGGGGACTTTAACTGTGTACAGGACCCATTGGGGGACAGATCAAACCACAGAACTGGGAAAAAGACAGGCATGGCTAGCGAACTGGGAACGTTCATGGAGTAGATGGGGGTAATTGGCCGATGGTGGTTCCCTGCACCCTGGTGAGAAGGAATTCATGTTCTTCTCACCAGTAGGCAAGGTATATACCCATATCGAGTTCTTTGCAGTGGGGAATTCCAGAAATAGTCGGAGCGGAATACTCTGCGATAGTCATCCCCGACCCAGCTCCACACTACATGGATGTGAGGTTGGAGACGGGCCGTGCCCAGCGCCCCACATGGCGCTTGGACACAGAACTCTTGGCAGACAAGGTCTTCAACCAGAAAACATCACAGGCCATAGGCGAGTACATCACTAACAACCAGAATGAGGAGAGATTACAGCCGACAAGGCTCATAGAGACAGGGAAGAAGGGCAGCCAGCAGAACCTGATCGACTCCATCGTGGAGGTCAACAGAAAATACTCCAAGGCCCCGACCATTGAGCGTCAGGCGGAGAAGATAAAGCTACAAATCGACTTTCATAGAATTTACAGTGCAGAAGGAGGCCTTTCGTCCCATCGAATCTGGACCGGCCCTTTGAAAGAGCACCCCATTTAAGCCCACACTTCCAACCTATCCCCGTAACCCAGTAACCCCATCTAATCTTTTTTTTGGACACCAAGGGCAATTTGGCATGGCCAATCCACCTAACCTGCACATCTTTGGACTGTGGGAGGAAACCGGAGCACATGGAGGAAACCCATGCAGACTCCGCACAGACAGTGACAAACTGGAATCGAACCTGGAACCTTGGAGCTGTGAAGCAACGGTGTTAACCAATGTGCTACTGTGCTATCCATCAGGAAGGCCGTACACCAACTCCGCCAGACACGGGGGACCTTTTATGAGCATGGAGAGAAGGCTGGCCGCCTGCTGGCTCACCAGCTGAGAAGGCAGGCGGCCACAAAGGCGATAGCCAAGGTATAGTACAGCAGAGGCGGTCTGGTAGCCGAACCAAAAGAAGGTAAGCCAAGCATTTGAGGCCTTCTACTGGGGACTGTACACCTCCGAGCCCCCCGACAGGGACTCTGGGATAAAACTGTACCTTGATGTACTGGACGTGCCAGTCTTGGGGGCCAGCAGACAGGGAGAGCTGGAAGCACCAATAAGACTGGGGACGGTCATGGAAAGTATCAACTCCATGCAGGCGGGAAAGGTGCCAGGACTGGAAGGGTTCCAGGTGGACTTCTACAAAACATTCGCAACAGCTCTTGCCCGCACCTACGGGGGTTGTTCACGAGTGGCACCCTGACTCCAACGCTAACACAGGCTACAATATCGTTGAAACCCAAAACAACAAAGACTCGACGGGATGCAGATCATATAGACTCATTTCGCTGCTGAACGTAGACGCAAAAATATTCACAAACGGTCCTGGCCAAGAGACTGGAGAACTACATACCAGAGGTGGTCACAGAGGACCAGACAGGCTTTGTCAAGGGTAGACAACTAACTGCGAACATCAGACGGCTGCTGAATGTGAGACTGGCCCCATCTGGGGAGAGAACACCAGGGTCTGGATTCTCCAATTTCCAGGCTATGTCCAGAGGATCCGTGGTGCTCCCAGCCCCGCCAGCAAAACACACATCCAGCCAGTGGTGGCAGCAACGCTAAGAACCTGGAACCAGATGAGACAACACTTCATCTTAACCAAGGTGTCCACCATGGCCCCAATCTGCGGCAACCACGGTTCCCACCAGCCTTGCTTGACCCCTCCTTTAAGAGGTGGAGACTGGACAGGAGGACAATAGCGATTAAGGACTTCTATACGGCGGACAGACTTGCGACCTTAGAAAAGCTGACGGAGAGACTGGAACTACTGAACGGACGGAAACTCCAACATCGACAAATCAAACACTTTCTTCACAAGGAGACGATGAGGTACCCTAGAGCCCTGAGACACACTATATGTTGGAGGAACTACTGGATGCAGACAGTATGAAAAAAAGGAACTGTGGGGACATATATGGATGACTTTTTAGAAAGGGCAAGAGCACCACTGGATGGAGCAAGGCAGAAGTGGGAGGATGAATTAGGGACAGAAGTAGGGCGGGGACTCTGTAGCGAAGCACTGAGCAGGGCCAACTGCACCTCCTCCTGCGCAAGGCTCAGCCTCATGCAGTTTGAAGTGGTGCACAGAGCGCACCTGACCAGAATTTGAATGAGCAGGTTCTTCCCGGAGGTTGAGGACGGTGCCAGGGAGATCTGGCCAACCACACCCACATGTTCTGGGCCTGTCCCAGACTTGTTGGGTTCTGAACAGGCTTCTTATAGACGATGTCCAAGATTGGGGAGGGTGAGGGTGGAGCCGTGCCCAAAAGTGGTATCGGACCAGGCAGAACTACATACGGGGAAGAGGGCCGACGTCCTTGCCTTTGCTTCCTTAATCGCACGCCGGAGAATCCTGCCCGGCTGGTGATTAGCAGCACCATCCACCGCTTCGGACTGGCCGGCAGACCTTCTCCATTTGGAAAAGATCAAATACGCCATGTGAGGGTCAGATGAAGGCTTCCACAAAGCGTGAAGCAATTCATCAGCCCGCTCCAAGACCTGTTTGAAGCCAATAACGGATAGAAAGGGAGGGGGTGGGGTGGGAGGATGTATAGGAATCACCAGGGCCACATAAAGCAGACCGGCATTTGGGGCGGGGGGGGGGGGGGGGGGGTTGGGGCAACAGGGGAGAGCCCCAAGGAAACTGAACAAAATGGTACCCAGGGAGAGAAGGGGCAGAGGGTCCCCCCACAAAGCTTTGAGAACAAAATGAGCGATAAATAATCCATCCACGGCAGAGGAAAGGGCCAAAGACAGAGCCCAAAAATAACAGGAAAGGAGGGGGGGTAAGAGGGAGTGCCAAAAAAGAAACGGCATGTAAATCGTAAGCATTGTTGCTTCATAGCGCCAGGGTCCCAGGTTCAATTCCCGGCTGGGTCACTGACTATGTGGCGTCTTCCCTCTTTTAACAGGTAAAAGGGAAGGCAAATAGAATGTTGGCCTCTATATCAAAGGAAATGGAGTAATTTTGGTCCCCTTATCTTAGGAATGATATACTGACATTGGAGGCAGTCCAGAGAAAGTTCACTAGGTTGATCCCGGGTATGGAGGGATTTTCTTATGAGGAGAGGTTGAGTAGGTTGGACTTGTGTTAATTGAAGTTTAGAAGCGTGAGAGGCAAGCTTATTGAGACATATAGGATTCTCAGGGGCTTGACAGGGTAGATGTTGAGAGGTTGTTTCGCTTTGTGGGAGAATCTAAGACCAGAGGGCACAATCTCAGAGTAAGTGATTGCCCATTTAAGACAGAGAAGAGGAGGAATTTCTTCTCTCAAAGGGTAATGCCAAGTCTGGGCAGATTTGATGTGGCTGATGTATTCACTCAATTAGTTTAAACAAAATGTTCTGGAGGAAAACTAGCAGCCAAAGGTGGACCCTCGTATGGGATAGACCAGTTGCTTTACAAATCTCTTGCTGATCTTGACTCCCCTCCCCTGGTGTTAACATGGCCTCAAAATGTCGGGAGGGATTTTACTGCCCTGTCACTACAAGCGCCATATGGCCAGCTCCATTTTTAAAATGTTGTCTTAAGATGTCTGCTTGGTTCTAAATGTATTAACTTGTGCTTGTACATCGATATAGGCGCAAGGGAGCTTGTACCTGTGAAAGAACAAATCGGGCTGCTCATCCTGCGTTTCAAATAACCTACTGGTACTTTCAATTTAGACAGATTTCCCAACACCCCCAATACCCCCACCCCCTCATACTCAACCATCCAATCTCCATCCATCCAACTACTCCTGAAGCAAACCAGACAAATATCCCAGCACCAATCTCTTCAGAGCCCTGTTATAATAGCAAGGAAAAGATGGGAAGATCACAGGATATTGAAGCTTGTTTATGTCCTCCAGTGGGCTCTGAATCTTTAAAAAAAAATTATTTTAAAATTTATTCTCGGGTTGTGAATGCTGCTATAAGATAATAGTTTGATGCAACTGAACCGCTTCAGTGTACACCTTCACAGGGCACTTAAGAATCAATTGCATTAGTGTAGGACTGGAATCTTGTAGGCCAAGCTGGGTGATGACAGTATTTATTGCCCATTCCTAGTTACCAGTGAGATGGTGGTCAATAATTATTGAACCATTGGAAAAAGTCTTGCATTTATAGATCGCCTCTTACAATTTTGGGACATAACAAAATGCAAGAGAGCCAGCGGAAAGTGTAGGCAACAGTTATAATGTAGAAATGTGGCAGCCAATTTGTGCATAGCAAGGTTCCACAAATGTACTAACAACCAGAGAACCTGTGGTGTTGACTGAGCGATGAATAATATCACTTGAATCCACAATCTTCAGTCTTGAGGCATGAGGATACCCGTTAAGCCTCATCATCACCTAGGATGAGAGAACGTCATTGGCTCTCAGTCTTATATATTTCCTCAAATGGATTAAAAGTATTCAGAAAATAACAGGAACCTCAAAACAAACTGGTTACACAGCCACAAACTTTTGCTATTAAGTCCAGGAAATAGTCTACCTGGATAGGCTTTAACGTGCTTTCAACCAATTTAATGTGGCTACAATCTGACCCAACTACTTAAAGTATTGTGTAGGGCTGGTTACATGAAGGGAATTAACTTTGCCACAGTTGGTCTATAGTAGACGGTCATTGTTGGAAGTGGTCAGTGAGTGCTTGTAAGTTATAGATTGCCTTGGTGCGCATTTGTCCCAATGACTAAACCATTTGACCCCTTCAAACAGCATGCAGGCAGCGATGGAGAGCTTCTGGGCAATAAGGACTCCTTGAATTCAATGATGGGTGTCAGTACTCTGGGGTCTAGTACCATCGAGCCAGAGAGCGAGAGGCATGACACTGAGAACAACCTGGCCCAGAGCAAAGACTCCCTGGAGCTCCTGAATGCAAGCGACTCCGAGGAAACGGCGAGAGGTACAGAGTATGTCCGAGAAGGCCTGGAGCCAGAAGAGGAATTAATGATAGAGGGCGACCAGGTAGCCGACTTTGCCAGTTCACTACTGGCTGCCATCTCCTGTTGGCACTATAGAGCCAGGGCTTTGCTTTCTGCTAAGTTCTCCATGGTGAGCGCCTCTATTTCTGTCTCTCTTTCTCTGTCCGCCCTCTGCATGGAAAAAGCCTTGGCCGCCTGCTCCACTGGTTTGAACCAGTTCAAAGTGGCTGCACCACTAACTTTTTAATATTCACCTGTTGTGTCTGCTGCTGCTATCCCAGCATGCTCTGGGGCTCTGATTGCTTTGATGAGGAATACATTGGATCATTGAGCAGAATTGCATGCCGCTGCCTAGGGACCTTGATCAATACTCAACACTAATGTCAAGTCAAGACGCCATTAACCCATGAACTGCTGGTAGAAGCTGATTCAGTTGACTGGACGTGTGATATAACTTCTTTGGGGGTTACTGGTCTATTTTGAGAATGGAACTCAATCCAGGTTCATCTGAAAAGGCAAGTCCTCTTCCATCCAGGTGTCAATTCAGTGTAAGGTTAGGGATAGAATAGCTGAATGAATTAGCAAACTATCCTTTTACACCTCCTTTAAGTCCAGTCCAGACTCTGTTGTAGACCTGTTTCTACGCTAATAGTCCTAATCCTGTTTACCCACCCTAACCCCATGACCTATCATCCATCTATCCAACCAAAGCTTGAATATTGATATTGTTTTCGCCTGAATCTCTACCCCAGAAGAGAATTCCAGAGTCTCACAACCCTTGGCGTGAAAATGCTTTTCATACCCTTCTCTCAATCTTATAGCTATTGTCTCTTATTCTTCACTCTTCAAACAGTCTGTCTACCATGTCCCCTACTTGTAATTCTTCTGTTGTATTTCAGTGGCCTGTGGTGCCCGAATGGGGAAAAAAAGACTCAATTGTTTAAATCTGACTTCATATTTGTAATTCCTCATACCAAGTAGGGCTCTAGTTAATCTGAATTGTACCCTCTCCAAAGGATTCTTTTTTTAAAAGCAAAAAACATTATCATGGGCTGTGGCAAGCCAGCATTTGTTGGCCATCCCCAATTGCACTTGAATTGAGTGGCTTGCCAGAGGTCAGTTAAGAGTTGACCACATTGTTCTGGGTCTGGAATGACATATAGACCGGACCAGGTAAGAACGGCAGATTTCATTTCCATTAGTGAACCAGATGAGTTTGGACAACAATCAGTGTGGTTGTCATGATTACCATAATTGAAACTGGCTTTATAATTCCAGATTTGTGGTTGGATTTGAACCCATGTCCTTCGAGCAATAGACTGGGCCTGTAGATGACCAGTGGGGGTCAGTTAGCTCAGTTGGCTAGACGGCTGGTTTGTGATGCAGAGCGATGGCAACAGCGCAGGTTCAATTCCCGTACCAGCTGAGGTTATTCGTGAAGGGCCCCGCCTTCTCAACCTTGCCCTCGCCTGAGGTTGAGGTGATCCTCAGGTTAAATCACCACAAGTCAGCTGTCTCTCAAAAGGGGAGAGCAACCTATGGTCTTTGGGGACTCTGGCAACTTTACGATGACCAGTCCAGTGACAATACCATTACTGCATCTATCTCTCCTATATCTTTCCCATCGTGTGGATCCCAATACTGCACACAGTACTCTAACTTTACTACTGTCACCATCATCTCCCCTCTAATCAATTATAGAATCCCTACACTGCAGAAGGAAGCCATTTGGCCCATCGTGTCTGTACCGACCCTCTGAAAGAGCACCCTAGCCTAGGCCCAATTCGGCGTCCTATCCCTGTAACCCCATCGAGGGACAACTCAGCATATCCAATCCACATAACTTGCACATCTTTGGATTGTGGGAGGAAAGTGGAGCACCCGGAGAAAACCCACGCGGACAAGGGAAGAATGTGCAAATTCCACAGACAGTCACACAAGGTCGGAATCGAACCCGGGTCCCTGCCGCTGTGAAGCAGCAGTGCGAACCACTGTGCCACCATGCTGCCCAATGATCTCCCATTTGCAATGTCCTTACTCTGTGCCTTTGCAGTCTCTACTTAAATGTATCCCCCTCTTGTACTAAAATATCCGTGGGTCAATTTCTCCGACCACCTCACTTCAGCTTGCTGACTCTCATCTTTTGCAGTGTTTTAGTTTTTTAATACTGCCGTTTTCCTTTATCTTTAGATCTTAACACTTGTCATATTGGGTTTTCGTTTGTTAGGAGTTTGTTTAAATTTAAAGGTTATATTACTTGTATAAAGGAATGATTGGCTGGTTTATTTAGCACCTCCTTCTAAATTGTACCAAATTCCTCGTTTTCCTTCAGCCTTTACTCACTCTGTGATGAGTGGACAGACCAATTTGATGTCCCGTAAAAGACTCCAGGGCCAGAGAGGGGGAAATAAATTCTCCCTGACGCCCTCTAGATGACTGGACCCAGTCCAGCAGATCATGTGATCTAAGCGTTACCTCTCAAGTCACTTGCCCTCTTTACGATGCAGTCACCGCCCCAGTCAATGCTGCTGGGATCGTGTTCAGTCAGTATTTGCATGTTTGAAGGTGCTAACCCAGAGCTGTTAATCTCTAACCGCATTCAACAGCACAATCTAATTATTGGGTTTTGCTCGTCAACGTGAATCGGGAGCACAATCAATGCAATAGGAAGGGGCTCAGACTGGCCAGAGAGGCTGCTCACCCGGTGTTTGGTATTCTGAGATGGTTTGGAGGTGGGTGGGGGGAGATGGAGGGCGACTGCCTTTGACCGTTATTCACAAATCAAGGTCTCTTGCTCATCTCACACGGTATCTTGCTCCACTAGACTGAAGATCCTGTCGTGCTGCAGGAAGTCAAAGGGTGCAAGCGGCAAAACAGCCAGCCCTCCGGAAATGCGGAGAAGCGCAGGGGCTGGGACATCGATGTCTCTGAAGTGGTAAGTACATTTAAGTGGAGCAAAAACCATCAAATCGACTGCTTAAAATGGAACAACTTGTGATAATGGTACATCAGTCGGGTGTTAATTGCATTCAGATTGTGGGTCCTAATTGGGGATTAGCCTTTGGGCACAGGAGCAGATTGAAAGTCGAGTTGTTTGATGGGGGTACATGATTTTCAATGCATGACTCAATTAACTAAAAACCTATATGTGCATAAAGATGAGGTTTCAGTGGCCTATCGTTCACCACCTTCACAGGTGATGCTACTCCCTATGTAGAATAATTGGCCAATACTGAAGTGGCTGGCTCTTCAAGAGCAATCAGCTACTGCAAGGTTTCTGGTGCCCTTGGGCATTGTTCATCAGGTGATACGCTCTGGAGAGGAGTGTGTATCAATGGAAAGGAGAGTGGAGCAACTTACAGAAGCAAACCTCCTTTTGCCTTTGAATCTCACTGAGATACCCTCAATTACGACTCAGGAGAGAAGATTGATAATTCAAACGCTTTAATTACCAGAGAACCAGACAGCTGCCGAGAAGTGTGCTCATTGCACGCTGCCCACTGAACGTAATCTTATATACAGCTCCCTGGGGCCGGAGGTGGAGTCCCCCAGGGTTCCAAACCCAGTCTTTTTTTAAAAAAATATATATTTATTAAAGTTTTTTAACACAATTTTTCTCCCTTACAAACAATAACCCCCCCCCCGTAACAATAAAAAACGAGAAATCGCACAGAGCAAGATATATACATGGCCAAATGATATATTTACACAGCTTTGTACACTGGCCCTCACCCGTACATGCCAGTTTCCCCAACCCTTCATGTTATCTCTTGCTCATCCACCCTCCCAGGCAGTCCCCCCTCTCATCCCCCCCCCCTCCCAGGACGCCCCCCCCCCTCCCCCCCCCCAAGGTTGCTGCTGCCCAACCTTCCTCTAACGCTCCGCGAGATAGTCTAGGAACGGTTGCCACCGCCTGTAAAACCCCTGCGCAGACCCTCTCAAGGCGAACTTAATCCTCTCCAACTTTCTGAACCCAGCCATGTCGTTTATCCAGGCCTCCAGGCTGGGGGGCTTCGCCTCCTTCCACATTAGCAAGATCCTTCGCCGGGCTACTAGGGACGCAAAGGCCAGAATGCCGGCCTCTTTCGCCTCCTGCACTCCCGGTTCGTCCACTACTCCAAATATTGCTAGCCCCCAGCTTGGCTTGACCCGGACTTTCACCACCTGAGATATTGCTCCCGCCACTCCTCTCCAGAACCCCTCCAGTGCCGGGCATGACCAAAACATATGGACATGGTTCGCCGGGCTCCCTGAGCACCTTCCACATCTGTCCTCTACCCCAAAGAACCTACTCAACCTCGCCCCCATCAAGTGCGCTCTGTGGACCACCTTAAATTGTATCAGGCTGAGCCTGGCACACGAGGAGGAGGAATTAACACTACCTAGGGCATCAGCCCACAGACCTTCATCGTTCTCCTCCCCCAGCTCCTCCTCCCATTTACCCTTCAACTCTTCTACCAGTGCTTCCCCCTCTTCTTTCAACTCCTGATGTATTTCGGACACCTTGCCCTCCCCGACCCATACCCCCGAGATCACCCTATCTTGAGCTTCTTGTGCCGGGAGCAACGGGAATTCCCTCACCTGTCGCCTCACAAAAGCCCTCACCTGCATATATCTAAAGGCATTTCCCGGGGGTAACTCGAACTTCTCCTCCAGTGCCCCTAGGCTCACAAACGTCCCGTCGATGAACAGGTCCCCCATTCTTCCAATCCCCGCCCGATGCCAGCTCTGGAACCCCCCGTCCATCTTCCCCGGGACAAACCGGTGGTTACCCCTGATCGGGGACCACACCGATGCTCCCATTGCACCCCGGTGCCGTCTCCACTGGCCCCAGATCCTTAGCGTTGCCGCCACCACCGGGCTTGTGGTATATTTTGTCGCCGAGAGCAGCAGCGGTGCCGTCACCAACGCCGCCAGGCTCGTTCCTTTACAGGACGCCATCTCCATCCTCTTCCATGCCGGCCCCTCTCCCTCCATAACCCATTTGCGGATCATCGCCACATTTGCTGCCCAGTAGTAGCTCCCCAGGTTTGGCAGCGCCAACCCTCCTCGGTCCCTACTGCGTTCCAGGAACCCTCTCCTTACTCTCGGGGTCTTATTCGCCCACACAAACCCCATAATATTCCTGCCTACTCTCTTAAAAAAGGCCTTAGTGATCACAATGGGAAGGCACTGAAACACAAATAGAAACCTCGGAAGGACCACCATTTTGACCGGCTGCACTCTACCCGCCAGCGAGAGCGGTAACATGTCCCATCTTTTGAAATCCTCCTTCATTTGCTCCACCAACCTCGTCAGATTCAGTTTATGTAGGGTCCCCCAACTCCTGGCTATCTGGATCCCCAGATACCGAAAGCTCCCCTCCGCCCTCCTAAGCGGTAGTCCCCATCCCTCTTTCTTGGTGCCCCACCTGTAATACAAAGAGCTCACTCTTCCCTACATTGAGCTTATAGCCCGAAAAAAAAAAAAAAAAAAAAAACTCCCTTAGAGTCTGCATGACCTCCACCATCCCTTCCATTGGACCCGCCACGTACAGCAACAGGTCATCCGCATATAGCGACACCCGATGCTCTTCTCCCCCTCGGACCACCCCTTCCATTTATTAGACTCCCTCAATGACATGGCCAGTGGTTCGATCGCCAATGCGAATAACAGGGGGGACAGGGGGCACCCCTGCCTCGTCCCTCGGTACAGTCGAAAGTACTCCGACCTCCGCCGGTTCGTCACTACACTTGCCATCGGGGCTCTGTAAAGGAGCTTAACCCAATTGATAAACCCTACCCCGAACCCAAACCTGCGCAGCACCTCCCAGAGGTACTCCCACTCTACTCGGTCAAAGGCCTTCTCCGCGTCCATAGCTGCCACTATCTCCACCTCTCCCTCCTCCGATGGCATCATTATCACGTTTAAGAGCCTCCGCACATTGGTGTTTAGTTGCCTGCCCTTTACAAATCCCGTCTGGTCCTCGTGGATTACCCCCGGGACACAGTCCTCGATCCTCGTGGCCAGCACTTTTGCCAGCAACTTTGCATCCACATTGAGGAGCGAGATCGGTCTGTACGATCCACATTGCAGTGGGTCCTTGTCCCGCTTTAGGATCAAAGAAATTGTCGCTTCCGACATTGTTGGGGGCAGGGTCCCCTCCTCTCTTGCCTCATTAAAGGTCCTCACCAGTAGCGGGGCCAACAGGTCTGCGTACTTCCTGTAGAACTCCACCGGGAATCCGTCCGGTCCCGGGGCCTTCCCCGCCTGCATGCTCCCCAAACCCTTGCTCAGCTCCTCCAACCCAATTGGTGCCCCCAAACCAGCCACCTCTTGCTCCTCCATGCTCGGGAATCTCAGCTGATCTAGGAATCGTCTCATCCCCTCTTCCCCCGCTGGGGGCTGGGATCTGTACAGCTCTTCATAAAAGGCCTTGAATACCTTGTTTATTTTCGTCGCACTCCGAACTGTGGCTCCCCTTCCATCTTTGACTCCCCCTATTTCCCTCGCTGCCATCCTCTTACGGAGCTGGTGTGCCAGCATCCGACTAGCCTTTTCCCCATACTCGTAGGTCGCCCCCTGCGCTTTCCTCCATTGTGCCTCCGCCTTCCCTGTGGTCAACACGTCAAACTCCGTCTGGAGCCGTCGTCTTTCCCCAAGTAATCTTTCCTCCGGGGCCTCTGCATATCTCCTGTCCACTCTCAAAATCTCCCCCACTAACCTCTCCCTTTCCATACCCTCTGTCTTCTCCCTATGAGCCCTAATGGAAATTAGCTCTCCCCTGATCACCGCCTTCAACGCCTCCCATACCACCCCCACCCGCACCTCCCCGTTGTCATTGGCCTCCAAGTACCTTTCGATACACCCCCTCACCTTCCCACACACCACCTCGTCCGCCAGCAGTCTCACATCCAGCCGCCACAACGGGCGTTGGTCCCTCTCCTCTCCCAGCTCCAGTTCCACCCAGTGTGGGGCATGGTCCGAAACGGCTATAGCCGAATACTCCGTCCCCTCCACCCTCGGGATGAGCGCCCTACCCAGAACAAAGAAATCTACCCGGGAGTAGGCTTTGTGTACATGGGAGAAGAAAGAAAATTCCCTGGCCTGCGGCCTTGCAAACCGCCATGGGTCCACTCCCCCCATCTGATCCATAAACCCCCTAAGTACCTTGGC
This sequence comes from Scyliorhinus torazame, assembly GCF_047496885.1. NCBI lineage: Eukaryota > Metazoa > Chordata > Chondrichthyes > Carcharhiniformes > Scyliorhinidae > Scyliorhinus > Scyliorhinus torazame. The sequence goes on from NC_092708.1 coordinate 250,789,276, forward strand.
CGCCGCCGGCCTCTTTCCAGTCCTTGATTTGGAGCGGTCTAGTGCTGGATCCAACACTGTATTGAAGTCCCCTCCCATTATCAGGCCTCCTATCTCCAGTTCTGGAATGCGCCCCAACATACGCTTCATGAATCCTGCATCATCCCAGTTCAGGGCGTATACGTTTACCAACACCACCCTTGCAGCCTACCGCTCACCATTACATATCGCCCTCCATTGTCCGCTACAATAGTCTTGGCCTCAAATGACACCCGCTTTCCCACCAATATTGCCACCCCTCTATTCTTCGCGTCCAGTCCCGAGTGGAATACCTGTCCTACCCATCGCTTTCTTAGCCTGACCTGGTCCGCCACCTTCAGGTGTGTCTCTTGGAGCATGGCCACGTCTGCCTTCAGTCCCTTTAAGTGCGCGAACACTCGAGCCCTCTTCACCGGCCCATTCAGGCCCCTCACATTCCACATTATCAGCCGGATTGGAGGGGCTCTCACCCCCCCCCCCCCCCCCCCCACTCCCCCCCCCCCCCCCACGCCCCGCCGACTAGCCATCTCCTTTTCTGGGCCAGTCCCGTGTCCACGCCTCCCTCACCCTCCAGTCCCCCAGAGGGGGGATCCCCGTCCCGACCACCTCTTCTGTGTCCCATTCCCTTTCGGCCAGTGCAGCAGCAACCCTTTTCCCCTCCCCCCCCCCCCCCCCCCGCGAGACCCCTGTCTAGCTTTTTTGCTCTCCCCATGTCACTCCCGTAAGTCAGCTGACGCCTGCTGACCCCAGCTTCCCCCGCTGTCCCATTGACCTCCCCGCGTGGGAGTCTCCCAATCCATATGCATTCCTTTGTTCCCCTTCCCGCCTTTCTTCCCGCGCGCGGGAAAACACCCCGCGCTTTCCAAAGCCCGCTCCGCCCCCTCTGGCGCAGCTCCTGTCGCGGCCTAGTCTCTCTCCCCCAGCCCATGTAACATTTCCTGCGCGTGATTGACCCCCTATATACAACACCCTGTAACACCCTACCCTCTCACACCCTCAGTTAGAGTCCAACTTTTCGGCTTGTACAAAGGTCCACGCCTCTTCAGGCATTTCGAAGTAATAGTGTTGGCCCTTGTATGTGACCCACAGTCGCGCTGGCTGCAGCATTCCGAATTTCACTTCTTTCCGGTACAACGCCGCTTTGGCCCGCTCTCCACTTTGCAACCTCTGTGCTCCAGTCCGGGTATATTCGGATCTCTGCATTGTCCCACTTACTGCTCCACTCCTTCTTGGCCCATCTCAGGACCCACTCTCTGTCCGTGAACCGGTGGAACCTCACCACCATCGCCCTTGGCGGCTCATTTGCCTGGGGCTTCTTCGCCAGCACCCGATGTGCCCTGTCCAACTCCAGCGGCCTCGAAGAGGCCTTCATGCCCATCATCGCCTCGAGCATCGTGCTCGCGTATGCCCCGGCATCAGCCCCCTCCACTCCCTCAGGGAGACCCAGGATTCGCAGATTCTTTCTCCTCGACCTGTTCTCCAGGTCTTTGAGTCTTCCCGCCCACCTCTTGTGTAGCGCCTCGTTCTGCTCCACTCTCACCGCCAGGCCCACGAGCTCGTCCTCGTTCTGACTGACTCTTTTCTGTACCTCCTGGATCTTAGCTTTGTGGACCTTCTGGGTGATCCCGAGTCCTTCAATTACCGAAAGCATAGGCGCCAACATCTCCTTGCGCATCTCCTCGCGCTGCTCCTCGAAGCAGCGCTTGATGAACTCTTGCAGCTCCCCTTTGTCCCTGGCCGCTGCCATTTTGTTTTCTTTCCCTCGCTTCTCCCGTGGCTCCAGTGCCGCTCCTTTGGCCGTTACACTTCTGGTCTGTTTAAAAAGTCTATGGAAACTCCTGGAAAAGGTCTGAGAGTCAGTTCCAGATGGGAGCTGCCGAATGCGCGACCCACTCCTCCATGGCCGCCACCGGAAGCCATGGCCCTGGTAGATCCTTTCACAGTTGTTCCCTCTGCTGCTAGAATTCACCTTTGATAGAGTCAAGTCAGATTGCAGCTTTAAGCTTGCCCTTCCCCCGCCTGCATGCTGGAAGAGGCCCTTGTCTAAACCTGCAGCCGAAGCCACATCCTTTACTGTTTCTGCCGGATCTGGCAGCCAAAAGACATAACATTCCTGGGGGACACTGTCAGGGGAATGCTGCAGTCTTCTTGCCACACCGGGAAATGTCAAACAAATGCCGTGGGGGCCCTGTAAAAGAGCCCAAAAGTCCGTTCCAAGCGGAAGCTACCGAATATGTGACCTAGCTCTGCATAGCCGCACCCGGAAGTCCCCAAACCCAGTTTTAAAGGGGCCTACGCATTAAAGGTACATGTGTTTACAGATATCATTCATCACACGCACCTTTCACGACTTCAGGACTTCACAGTCAATTAAATACCAGTGTAGTCACTGTTGTAATGTGGAAAGTGTGGCAGGCAATTTGTGCACAGCACGATCCCACCACTAGCAGGATGTTAATGACCAGGTAGTCCGCTTTAGCGATGTCACTTGGGGATAAATATCAGCTAGGACACCCCTTCTTCAAATGGTGCTATGGAATCTTTTATACCTACCTGAGATGGCTGATAGCTTAATGTCTCATCTAAAATGCAGCACTTCTTCAGTACTGTACTGGGAGAGTCAGCCTGGGAGTGTGGCATACAGTCATTTACAGCATAGAAAGCCATTCAACCCATTGAGGCCAACTCTCCGTGGAGCAGTCCAGTCAGTCTCACTCCCCTGTTCAATCTCCCAATCCAAACTCTTCAGAATCTTGTGCACCTCCATTAAATCTCCCCTCAATCACCTTTGCTCCAAGGAGAACAGGTTCATCGGCACAGTGGCCCAATGGTTAGCACTGCTGCCTCACAGCACCAGGGACCGGGTTCAATTCTGGCCTTGGGTGACTGTGGAGGTTGCATGTTCTCCCGTGTCTTCGAGGGTTTCCTCCGGGTGCTACGGTTTCCCTCCACTGTCCAAAAATAATAATAATCTTATTGTCACAAGTAGGCTAACATTAGCATTGCAATGAAGTTACTGTGAAAATCCCCTAGTGGCCACATTCCGGCACCTGTTCGGGTACACTGAGGGAGAAGTCAGAATTCGCAACTGGTACGGGAATTGAACCCGTGCTGCTGGCCTTGTTCTGCATCACAAACCAGCTGTCTAGCCCACTGAGCTAAACCAGGTTAAGTGGATTGACCATGCTAAATTGCCCCTTAATGTCCAAAGGTTAGGGGAATTGTGCCTAGGTAAGAGTGCTCTTTCAAAGGGTCAGTACAGACTCGATGAGCCGAATAGCCGCCTCCTGCATTGTAGAGTTTCTACATCACCATTCTATAGTTTATGCACATCTGTGATTTCCCTGCATATTTGTTCTAACTGTCTCACCATTTGGAGTTTTTAACGGAATATCCAAGCTGTGCAATCACCCCCCTTTTGCTTCTCAACTCTTAACTGAATAGATTCTGTCCTTGTCCCGATAAGGATGTTCCCTCTTTTCAACACTACAATGTCTTCCCTAATCAGTGCTGCTACCCCACCTCCCTTTTATCCGTCTCTATCTTTTCTGAATAATGTATATTCTTGTATATTCTCATCATATTAATTCACCATTCTGCTGTTGCCGTTATATCATATTCCCCCAGGGTTATTTGTTCTTGTAGCTCACCCGCTTTATTCACCACACTTTTTGTCTTTACATACATCCATCATAATCTTGTCTTTGCACATTCTTTGGTCTGTCTAATATGCACATTCTATCTAATATGGAATTACACCCTTGTCTAATATTGTCCAACACACTCACTTTCGGCACTTTATTCCTCTATATGCTGCTGCCCAACCCCTGCCAATGTAGTTTAAACCCTCTATAACCACACTAGTGAACCTCCCTGAGAACACATTGGTCCCAATCCTATTGTGGTAACCTGTCATGTTTGAACAGGTGCAACCTGCCCCAGAACTGGTCCCAGTGCCCCTGGCATCTTAAGACCTCCATCCTGCACCAAGCCTCAAGCCACACATTTGTCCTTCCTCTGTTCTTATTTGTACTCTGGCCAGCACGTGGCACTGGGAGTAATCCAGCGATTAATACCGCCAAAGTCCTAACTTTTTAATTAATTTGAGCTCCTGAAAATCTGACTGTAGCACCTCAGTACCGGACCCCTCTGTGTCGTTGGTACCTACGTGTATTACATCTTCTGGCTCACTCCCTTTCTCCTTACAGAATATTCTGCACCTTCTCCATGATGGCACTGGGGGACTCATGCTGATGTGACAGAAATGCCCGTCTGTCTACCTGACTATGGAATCTCCTGTAAAGACTGCATTTCTATTCTTTGCTGCTCCCTCCGGTGCGGTCCCTTGACCTTTGGTGCCGTGGTCTGCACTGTACTCTTTCAGGATATTGTCTCTCCCGGTCATCTCTGATATTGAGTTTTTGTTTGAGAGTGGCGCACACTCCTGCACTTTCTGCCTCTTCCTACTCTTCGGAGTGGCCACCCAGCTACTGTCCTGACCTCTCACTGCCTGAGGGGTGGCCACCTGCTGGAACGAATGATCCCAGAAACTCTCATCCCTCCTGGGCTTCACCAGTGACACAACTGCCCCATAAGATCGGAAATCCTTGAGCTGGCGTGGTGTTGAATCTACAAACATCTGACTCCGATGCGAGAGTGCTACTGTGCGCTGTGATTAGTTCTTACCTGCAGCAGATCCTCTGGTACCTCCCTCAAAAAGCCACTTCTTAACTGAGCCTGGAGAGTGAGTGTCAGAAAGGGAGGTTTTAGCCAACCTGAGCACTGGCCTTTTCCTAATGTTCACTTATATACCTAACAACAGGTGTCAGCGGCTACTGATCAGGAACACTAGCTAATTCAATGATTTCCTATCTTAAAAAAGCAAGACTTATATGAACGTTACCACATAGGAACAGGAGTCGGCCATTCAGCCCCTTAGCCTGTTGCAAAGAAGTTACATAGGCAAGAATGTGCTGCTGGCAGCCATCACTCTGATATGCATTGAAAGCGGATATGAATACAGAGTGGGAAATGGATGTCGACAGATACCTTTCAATATAGATAAAGGTTTTTGGCTTGTACAGTCTCTGTAACCTCCTCCAATCCAACAATGCTCTGAGGTGGAATCAGAGAGCCACGGAAAGGTAGAGCCACAGAAGAAGGCTGCTCGGCTTACTGTACCTGTGCCACACCCAGAAAGAGTGAATTAGCTCCATGTCTCGGCGCTTTACCATAGCCCTGTACGTTTTTCTCCTTCAGGTGTTTATCCAATTCCCTTTTGAATCAGTCTCCCCACCCGTTCAGGCAGTGCATTCCAGATCATCATAACTTGCTGAGTAAGAAACATTCTCCTTCGCTTGTCTCGGTGCTTTTTGCCAATTATTTTAAATCTGTGCCTTCTGCTTACTGATCAGTGTTGCCTCTAAATTGTCTTTGTAATGGGTGGGCTACAAACTCCTCTGAGCACGACTTTCTTTTCCAAGAGCAGTTTGTATTTTAAAAAGTTGCTGAACTGCCACAAAAGTTGTGAACCGTCTTATTATTTCAATGCATGGTGCATCCCAAACTGCCGCATGTGCACCATCTTAAAGCAAACATTGCTGTCTTTCCACTCTCCCTTGTCTCGAAGGTCTCATTTCACCTTCACCGCTCACTGGTCCCAATCTCTGCTCTAACCATTCATGTCACACTTTTACTCGCACCTATCCCATTCCAATTCTCTTGTTAGCGGTCCCGTTTCTCTTCCTCTTCAGGCATTCTATTCTCCCTCTCTTCATATCTTCCAATGTACCACTTGTTTCTCATTGCTCCTATTCTGCCTCTCTTCATGCATCCCTTCTGCTCTTGTCATGTCCCATTCTATCCCCCCCGCTTACTACATGTGCTCTAGCCTTCCTGTCTCATTCCACTTCACTTCATAAATCCTACACACATTCCTTTCCCAACACAAGAGCTCTCACTTTCAGGAGATTGGATGAAATGTGAAAACAGCAGGGATGATGCAGACGGCTTGAAAGTTGGGGCTTGAATCATAACCAGCCTTAACAATCCATTCATCTCACCAAATAATGAAATGGAAGTCCAATGACCTATTTACCAATCGGAAAACATTTGGTGCTCATTGAGACTAAATCAGTGGTCACCGCGACCATAAACTGATTTGTGTTTATTTGGTTGTGGCAGGTTGTGCCCTTTGGATTTGCGACGTTTATTTTCTGCAGACTCCCAAAGACAAATGAGAATGGAATGGTCTCATTCTGTGCACAAAGGGAGTGGGTGGTAGGAGGAAGAGTGCTGGTCTAGCAGCCCATCTCTAAGCTACACTCCCCTTTGGGCACTGTACAGCGAACAAGGATGAATTTATCAGCATCTGCCAGAATCATTCACTATCTTAAGTGGGAGGGGGGAGTGTCCCCTGTCATTTATATATGCCTCTGTTGCCCTGATCACCTTCTGCATATTCTTGTCATCCTCAGCTCACTCCTGGTGTGGAACCGATATCTGTTCAGCAGATGGTCACTGAAGCCTGCCAGTCTGCCCTTGAGGAGATCCAGTCTGACTCCGAGACTGCACATAGTCCAGAGGAAACAAAGGAGGTAGCTGAAGTCCTGGAGCAGGTGGATGTTGAAGTGAGTGATTCAGTGCGGGGGGCCGTGGTGTCTGCCACAGAGTGCTCCTTTAACGAGGCAGGTGAGGAACCGAAACACCTCAGCAGCGAAGAGTCGACAGACGAGGAAGAGCAAGAACGCAATCCACGGAGCATTCTCCCACCGTCGGTGCTAGGGCAGGCCAGCTTCATCGCAGGTCACTTTATGAATAGCCGGTCAAGGCGTAATAGTTTGGCGGCAGATGATGGGAGGTCGTACGGCTGCCCAACACCAAAGGTGACGAGCAGACAAAGTAGCCTCGAGAACGGCGACAATGTGCTGTGGAACAGTGGCACATTTGACACGAGCGCCGACTGCCAAGTGAGTGTTTCTCAAGCAAACAATAGCCAGGAGAAGCAATTTGATGAGCCCAACCTCAGCAACCTAGAGGATGTGTCATCAGAGGCGGATAGGAATATTCCGAGAAGACGGGACTCCACGCTGTCCAGGCAGGATCGCCTGCTCATTGAGAAGATTAAGAGTTACTACGATAATGCAGAGCATGAAGATGCCAACTTCAGTATCAGAAGGCGAGAAAGCCTGTCTTACATCCCAGCAGGCCTGGTCAGGAACTCCATCTCCAAATTAAATAGTCAAAACAAGGAAGAGGATTTGAGAGAGGCCATGTTGAGGAAACGGTTTGCTGCTTCCAATGCTGCTGTCAGCTTTGGTAATGGGCCATCAACGTGCGCCTTGCTTGACCTGCCAACTACCCAAAGAAACTCCCACTCCTCTTCTCTAGGATCAAGTGCACTTTCAGAACCTCGGCAACCAGATTTCAATGACCCTGTGGAGGAAAGCCCACCTTTGGATTTTTCGAGGGACACCAACTCCCTTTCCCAGGACCCAATTGTAGAAAACGAATTCCGGCCTTCAGTGGAAATGATCAAGATCTGGCAAGTGATGGAGAACATGCCTGATAGTGCAGCAGAGCCTCCAAAGAGGGTGGAGCAGAAACATGAGGCAACGCTAAAACCTGAGGTGTTTGAGCCTAACTCTGAGATGCTGAAGAAAAGGGAAGTTGAGAACCTCGAACAATGCCAAATAAAACAACTCAGCAACGGCAGAATCATTTTTGGCCTGGACTTCAACGAGCCATTGGTTATTGTGGAAGACAGCGATCTAAGTGCCATAAAGGAAGAGTCACCCCTTTCCTCTCCAGCAAGCTTTGCTTGTGAAAGTGGGCTGCAAGGAAGACCAAAGAGTATCGCAGAAACTGGCGACAGTAAGAATGTGGAAGATCTGTTGTTTGTCCACAAATCTGCTTCGTTGTCTCAAGCACCTTTGTGTGTCCAGCTGCCCAAGTGCTCAGGATCAGAGAACAAAACCGCACTGCCACACACCCGTTCCAGCTTTACTCAGAAGAGGCACGACCGTCTAGCTCCAAGCACGAGACCGCACGTAGCTCAGGCAGGGACGAGGGCCCAGAGTGAAGAGCTGCTGAGAGAGGTGACCGAAAAAATGAAGACCAAGGTCTACCAACTGGCCAGGATATACAGTCAACGAATTAAAAACAGCAAACCAGTGGTTCGAAAGAGAAGGCAGCATTTGGAGGAGGAGCTGATGAACGATGAAGAGGAAAGGGAAAATGAAATGGACAAGTTGCCTGATCTTCAGGAAGACCAGAAGGAAATGGTTGTTGATGGTGAGTGCTCTTTTCTTATTTTCCTTGTTATTACCTATAAACACTTCGTATTTGCTTGTGTTACGAACAACTACAATATGATCTCTGTACTCAGACAGACAACTTCCATTTATAATGTCTCTTTCACATAAAACGTCCCAAGATGCTTTCCAACAAAATTTGACACTGAACCACATAAGGGGCAACTAGACCAAGTCGCCAAAAGCTTGGTCAAAGATGTAGACTTTGAGGTTGAATGAAAGATCCTGAAGTGGATGTTTGTAGAGATAGAATTGCAGACATGGCTGCCAATGCTCGAGTGATATAAATTGGAGAAGGACAAGAGACGAGAGTTGGAGGAGCACAGAGATCGCAGGAGGTTGTAGGGCCAGAGGTGTATAAAGATGGGGAGGGTGAGTCTGTGGAGGGATTTTAACGCCAGGACGAGGATTTTAAAATCAAGGCATTGCTGAACCAGGAGCCAATGTGGGCCAGCAAGCAAAGAATAAATGAGACTTGGGCCATGTACGGTTTGGACAGTAGAGTTTTGGTGGAGTTCACAGAGGATGCAAGGTGGGAGGCTGGCCATGAGGGCACTGGAATAATCAAAATGAATACATTTGCTATCATGAGCTTTCTTTCACAGCAAGTGTTGCACAGCTTTCTGTCCACAGTTTGGGAATTAATGTTCATCTGTCAGGTGAATACGGAATAATCTCTGAGCTCCTCCAATTCTTGTGGCCAGGCCTTCAGCTGCCTCGACTCTGAGCTATGGAATTCCCTTTGTAAACCACTCTACCTCCCTACATTTCTCCCTCCTTTAAGGCACACCATAGAACTTACCTCTTTGACCACATTTTTGGCTACCTGTCTTAATATCTCATTTATTTATTGTTCTCATTCATAGAATGTGGGCATCATCGGCTAGGCCGGCATTTATTGCCCATCCCTAACTGCCCTTGCGGTGGTGATGAGCTGCCTTTTTGAACCACCGCATACCATGTGGTGTAGGTATACCTCACAGTGCTGTTAAGGAAGGAGTTTCAGCATTTTAAGCCAGCAACAGTGAAGGAACGGCAATATATTTCCAAGTCGTGGTGGGTGACTTGGATGGGAACCTCCGGGTGGTGGTGTTCCCTTATATCTGCTGCCCTTGTCCTTCCAGATGGTAGGTCATGGGTTTGGAAGGTGGTCTCAGGAACTTGGTGAGTTCCTGCAGTGCATCCTGTAGATGGTACACACGGCTGCCACTGTACATTCATTGGTAGTGGAGGGAGTGACATTTTGTGGATGGGGTGCCAATCAATCGAGCTGCTTTGTCCTGGGTGGTATTGATTATCTTGAGTGTTGTTGGAGCTGCACTCATCCAGGCAAGTGGGGAGAATTTCATCACATTCTTGACTCATCCCTTGTAGATGGTAGACAGGTTCTGGGTGAGTCACTTGTAGTAGAATAATTTTGTCCATATACAAAACCGACAGACAGGAGAACACCAACTGCTTCATGAATCAATTCTCCCTCTGCGTTCCCCCCCTCCCTAATTATCAGAAATTTTTCTTTTGATTATCAACTCTCCTCCTGCAGAAACAGTTCCTCATTTTTGTTTCTTTTATTTTTGCAATAAAGGAGCAATTTAGTGTGGTCAATCCACCTACCCTGAACATCTTTGGGTTGTGGGGGTGAGATCCACGCAGACGCGAAAAGAATGTGAAAACTCCATACGGACAGTGACCCGGGGCCGGGATCGAACCTGGGTCCTCAGCGCCATGAGGCAGCAGTGCTAACCACTGCGCACTGTGCCACCCTAGTTCCTTATTTAATCTGTCATAACCTTTCATAATTTTGAACCGCTCTATTAAATCTCCCCTCAGGCTTTGCTTCACTCAGGCGAATGCTACCAGTTTCTCCAGCCCCTCAGCATGTTTGAAATCCCTCATTGTAGGCTTAACTGTTAGCTTAAGTTGCCTTAGTCCCAGATGACCATAGGCTGCTTTCCCCTTTGAGGAGGGGAGATGACTGGTGGTGATTTAACGTGAGGATCACCACACCTCAGGCGAGGGGCAAGGTTGAGAAGGCGGAGCCTTCATGAATGACCTCAGCTGGTACGGGAATTGATTCCGCGCTGCTGGCCTCGCTCTGCATCACGAACCAGCTGTCCAACTAACTGAGCTAAGCTGGCCAGTACCAATCCAGTAAATCTCCTCTGCACCTTCTCCAAGCAGTTGAACTGAGAAGATTAGAATATTTAAACCGCTGTACCTGTGTTGTTAGTGACCAAGAATTGCTCTTTTTGGTGAATTTATTTGTTTCTCTTTAACCTCCAGCAGATGAGCCGAAGGTGACACTGTCCTTGCCTCGCTATGAGCATGTCATTATTCAAGAACAGATGCTGTTGGCGCCTTTGATGGAAGAACCCAGTACCCCGTCTCCAAGCAAGGATTCGCAAGCATTCCTTCCATTTTTCACGAGGATCCCTTCCCCTAGACGTTCTGTCATCAGCCCAAATTTAGTATCTCCAACGAGGTTCCATTCCAGGAGTCCCCTGAGCCCTACTGAAATGGAAACCTTCCTATGGCCCGATGTTCGGGAGCTCCGTTCCAAGTATGCCTCCGTGGACGGTCAATTTGCGAAAATGGCTACGCAAAGGGCAGCCGCAGCAAACCTCTTGAGGCCGACCGAGGGTGCCTACTCAAAACTAGGCCGAGTTGCCAAGAGCATGTCCATGCCGAATGGAATGATGGAAGGCAGGCTGTCCCATTTCAGTTCTCCGGAACACGAGGACAGTTCTAAACCATCCAATGCAAAAGTTCAATTGTCCAAGACAGCTCCCGGAACTGGGGTGAGGAAACAGTTGCATTCTGACTCTTCCATCCAGTATCTTCTGCAGACAGCGCCCGAGAGTTCCTTCAGAAACCATGTGATGTGCTCGAGGACTGCTTCACCGGACTTTAGATGTGCTGAACAAAGTTCCAGTTCAGACAGCAAGCACTGCCACTTTACTGAAGATGCTGAAAGCACTCACTATGTTTCTTCAGAGTTCACACTGCAAGACGATCAGACAGTAATTATCTTGGAGAACTTGCCGTGTGCCGGGGATGGTTTGAGCAGCCATAGGAACGATCAGGTCACCAAAGGCGGCAGCGGTGAGGGTTATGTCCAAATCAGGTCTCCCACGTCGCACGAGAAGATCTCCATTCGGGCGGTTGTGGAAAGGTGCAGGGCCTACCAAGAGTCAGAGGAGTACAAGATGAGGCAAGAGAGTGAGGGTAAGAGCTGGAGGCAAGGGCCTGCCAACTCAACGGCCAAGCCCCGTAGTTCCAAGGGAGCTGAGAAGGAGGTCTCCTCGACCAACCAGCTGTCAGAACCAAGGAAGGAGATGAGCCAGCTGAGCAGGAGGACTGACCTGGGTCAACAAGGCCTGGTGAAAAACCTGAGAGACAAGTTTCAAAGCCTGAGTTCGGCCATGTAAAGCGTAAGCTGGCTTCGTTCTCAGATGCTTATTGCATATCAAACCACTGTACCTGGTCAAATGGGTGTAAAATATTGTTCAAGATGTGGTATTTCTTTTTGACAGGAGGCCTAGAATATTAACCAGACCTTTACTGAAATGTCTAGAAACTGAAACTAGTAAATGGTATCCCGATGCTTAGCCAATTTATTTATCAATCCTCAATAAATTTTTAATTGAACAGACCTTTGTTTTGTGCACAATTGTGTTAATTTGTAAATTAAGTACTCTTTTTAAATTCCATGGTCACTGTCCTGGTAATTCCAGTCCACCTATTCAAACTTGCTGAGCCTCCATTGATGTGGGACCCTCCGACTTCATACTTATCAACTTCCTTCCTTCCAGAAAGAGCTTTGGCATTTCCCCCTTCTCCTCAGTTACATGAATTATCTTTTCACGAGGTGATGACCTCATCCTTCCTGACCTCTGTAAGCTCCTCCAACCTGCAAGCCTCTAACATCTCTGCATTCCTCCGGCCTCTTGAAGCTTCTCCAGTTATATTACAGTACGAAGTCTTACAACACCAGGTTAAAGTCCAACAGGTTTGTTTCGATGTCACTAGCTTTCGGAGCGCTGCTCCTTCCTCAGGTGAATGAAGAGGTCTGTTCCAGAAACACATATATAGACAAATTCAAAGATGCCAAACAATGCTAGGAATGCGAGCATTAGCAGGTGATTAAATCTCTACAGATCCAGAAATGGGGTAACCCCAGGTTAAAGAGGTGTGAATTGTGTCAAGCCAGGACAGTTGGTAGGATTTTGCAGGCCAGATGGTGGGGGATGAATGTAATGTGACATGAATCCCAGGTCCCGGTTGAGGCCGCACTCATGTGTGCGGAACTTGGCTATAAGTTTCTGCTCGGCGATTCTGCGTTGTCGCGGGTCCTGAAGGCCGCCTTGGAGAACGCTTACCCGGAGATCAGAGGCTGAATGCCCTTGACTGCTGAAGTGTTCCCCGACTGGACGGGAACATTCCTGCCTGGTGATTGTTGCGCGATGTCCGTTCATTCGTTGTCGCAGCGTCTGCATGGTCTCGCCAATGTACCACGCTTCGGGACATCTTTTCCTGCAGCGTGTGAGGTAGACAACGTTGGCCGAGTCGCACGAGTATGTACCGCGTACCTGGTGGGTGGTGTTCTCACGTGTAATAGTGGTATCCATGTCGATGATCTGGCACATCTTGCAGAGATTGCCATGACAGGGTTGTGTGGTGTCGTGGTCACTGTTCTGAAGACTGGGTAGTTTGCTGCAAACAATGGTTCGTTTGAGGTTGCGCGGTTGTTTGAAGGCAAGTAGTGGGGGTGTGGGGATGACCTTGGCAAGATGTTCATCGTCATCAATGACGTGTTGAAGGCTGTGAAGAAGATGACATAGTTTCTCCGCTCCGGGGAAGTACTGGACGACGAAGGGTATTCTGTCGGTTGTGTCCCATGTTTGTCTTCTGAGGAGGTCGGTCCGGTTTTTCGCTGTGGCGCGTTGGAACTGTCGATCGATGAGTCGAGTGCCATATCCCGTTCGTACGAGGGCATCTTTCAACATCTGTAGATGTCTGTTACGCTCCTCCTCGTCTGAGCAGATCCTGTGTATACGGAGTACACGATGACATTAATAAGTTCCATCCAACCATCAGACTCACCATGGACTACTCTCCAAAATCAGTTGCATTCTTGGACACACTCGTCTCCATCAAGGACGGTCACCTCAGCACTTCGCTTTACCGCAAACCCACGGATAACCTCATGATGCTCCACTTCTCCAGCTTCCACCCTAAACACATTAAAGAAGCCATCCCCTATGGACAAGCGCTCCGTATACACAGGATCTGCTCAGACGAGGAGGAGCGTAACAGACATCTACAGACGTTGAAAGATGCCCTCGTACGAACGGGATATGGCACTCGACTCATCGATCGACAGTTCCAATGCGCCACAGCGAAAAACCGGACCGACCTCCTCAGAAGACAAACATGGGACACAACCGACAGAATACCCTTCGTCGTCCAGTACTTCCCCGGAGCGGAGAAACTACGTCATCTTCTTCACAGCCTTCAACACGTCATTGATGACGATGAACATCTTGCCAAGGTCATCCCCACACCCCCACTACTTGCCTTCAAACAACCGCGCAACCTCAAACGAACCATTGTTTGCAGCAAACTACCCAGTCTTCAGAACAGTGACCACGACACCACACAACCCTGTCATGGCAATCTCTGCAAGACGTGCCAGATCATCGACATGGATACCACTATTACACGTGAGAACACCACCCACCAGGTACGCGGTACATACTCGTGCGACTCGGCCAACGTTGTCTACCTCATACGCTGCAGGAAAGGATGTCCCGAAGCGTGGTACATTGGCGAGACCATGCAGATGCTGCGACAACGAATGAACGGACATCGCGCAACAATCACCAGGCAGGAATGTTCCCTTCCAGTCGGGGAACACTTCAGCAGTCAAGGGCATTCAGCCTCTGATCTCCGGGAAAGCGTTCTCCAAGGCGGCCTTCAGGACCCGCGACAACGCAGAATCGCCGAGCAGAAACTTATAGCCAAGTTCCGCACACATGAGTGCGGCCTCAACCGGGACCTGGGATTCATGTCACATTACATTCATCCCCCACCATCTGGCCTGCAAAATCCTACCAACTGTCCTGGCTTGATACAATTCACACCTCTTTAAAAACCATCTCTGGATCTGTAAAGATTTAATCACCTACTAATGCTCGCATTCCTAGCATTGTTTGGCATCTTTGAATTTGTCTATATATGTGTTTCTGGAACAGACCTCTTCATTCACCTGAGGAAGGAGCAGCGCTCCGAAAGCTAGTGACATCAAAACAAACCTGTTGGACTTTAACCTGGTGTTGTAAGACTTCGTACTGTGCTCACCCCAGTCCAACGCCGGCATCTCCACATCCAGTTATATTAGATCTACCGTTGGCAGCCATGCCTTCAACTGGCTAGGCCCTAATCTCTGGAATTCCTTCACTAAGCTTTTCTGCCTCTCTCTCTCTCTCTCTCTCTCTCTCTCTCTTCCTTAAAACCCCCCTTAAAACCTACTTCTTTGACCAAGCTTTTGGTTGCCTGTCCTAATATGCCTTTATGTATCTCATAACTTCTGTGAAGGAAGTTGGGAGGTTTTACCATGTTAAAGGTGCTACATAAACGCAAGTTGTTCTGTACTTTTCAGTGCCTGGGAACTACTTGAGTAGTTCCATGGGTTAATGTCCTGTGTGAAATGTTTGGGTTCAATACCTCATTCTGTGTTGGGTTGGTTGTTACAATTGGCTTCAATGTGCCCCAAACTTTGGAGGCTCCAATCTAGCCTGGGGTTTCTGCCCCTGATCACAAATCGAATGACCAGGGTAATGCATACATTTGAGCCAGCTCTTTTCCAAGTTCCGAATCTAGCCTTGAGGAAAAGGAGAGAAAGCCAGGGTGAGTAGTGGTTGATCATCAAGAAATGTTGATCCAGGGATCAATACTGGGTGGGGTGCTTGCAAGAGGAAATGGATGGGGTATTCAGAGAGAGGGGAAGGGGGTTGGCGGTAAAGGTGTTGGCCGGGCTCATGAGGGAGATGGGTGGGTGGCGTTGACCCGTGGAGATTTTTATACTGAGGGACTGGGAGTATTCATTGTTCTTCCTGGTGCACGAGCCTTGACTTTTTGTGGCGGGGAAGGCACTTTTGGTCGAAGTTTAAGAGGGCAGAGTATTTGACAATTGTGACCTTGGATCACGCTCCACATTGGATGACTGGATGTGGAGTTATTGGCGGATTGAAGTTTCTGTGACAAGATAGGGAAGGTGATTGAGGAGTATGTGGGGCCAATTGCACAGGGGAGGTCTCGCAGTCAGCATTTGGGAGGCTCGGAAGGTGGTGGTGAGGAGAGAAGTGATCTTGTTTAAGGCCAAGGTGGATAGGAAGGAGAGGGAGGAATGCCAACAGTTGGTAGAAGAGATTTGGGAGGTGGTTGGGAGGCATGCGGGGGACCCGGATCGGGGGCTCCTGGCAAAGAGGAAGGGGTTGCAGGAGAGGTTCGACCTGCTGTCCACGGGGAATGCGGCGTATCAGTTGAGAAGGGCAGGGGAGGCTGTTTATGAATACGGGGAGGTCCGTATGTTAGCAGGTAAGCTTCATAGGGAGGATGCGGTGAGGGAGATGACGGGGGAGTTGGTGGCGGCTCCAGAACAGATTAATAAGGTGTTTGAGGTGTTTTATAGGGACTTGTATAAGCAGGAGCCACCAGAGGATGAGTGGGAGATGAGGGAGTTTCTGGGGGGGGGGGGGGGGGGGGGGGGGGGGGTTAGAATGACCGAGTTTGGGTGAGGTGGAGAGGGCAGGGCTGGAGGAGCCAATGAGGGTAGAGGCAGTGGAGGTGGCAATCTGGAAGATGCAGGCAGGAAAGGGGGCGGGGCCAGATGTGTTCCCGGTCGAATTTTATGAAAGATTTTAGGATAAGCTGATGTCGTTGATGGTGGAAATGTTTGAGGCCATGATGGACAGCGGGTTGCTGAAAAAGATGGGACAGGCCTCGATCTCGTTGCTGCTTAAGAAGGACAAGGATCCGGCCGTACAGGCCCATATCTCTGCTGAATGTGGACACCAAGATATTGGCAAAGGCGTGAAGGTTGAAGGGGTGCCTTCTGAGAGTGATTGGGGAGGATCAGACCGGGTTCGGCAAGGGCAACAGTTGTTATCGAATGTGAGGAGGCTGCTAAATATGATGCTTTCTCCGGCAGAGGGGAGGGAGATGGAGGTCGTGGTGGCATTCGATGCGGAAAAGGCGTTTGATCGGGTGGAGTGGAGTTATTTGATGGTGGTGTTGGAGAAATTTGGGATTGGGCCAAAGTTTGTGGCATAGCTGTATAAGGAGCCGATGGCGAGCGTGCGCACAAATAACATGTATTCAGTGTATTTTACATAGTACCGGGGACGAGGCAGGGGTTCCCATGTCCCCCCTTCTATTTGTATTGACTACAGAGCCCTTGGCCTTTGCGCTGAGGAGCTTGGGGTTGGGGAAGGGATACGAGGGGGGAGTGGAATGGAACATAAGGTGTCCTTGTGTGCGGATGACGTGTTAGATATTTCAGAGCTGGGCTCTTAGGTGGGGAACATAATGGGTTTGCTTCACAGATTTGGGACGTTCTCTGGGTATCAGTTGAATTTGGGGAAAAGTGAGTTCTTTATGGTCTCCTCTCCAGAGTAGGGAGCGGGGATGGGATGGGGGCTGCCATTTTGTCTGGCATCATCTCATTTTAAGTATCTGGCAGTGCTAGGTCTCTGGAAGTTTAATTTCTCCAGCTTGGTGGGGAGGGTGAAGGCTGATTTGTTGAGGTGGGGCAATTTTCCTCTGTCTTTGGAGGCGGGCTACAGGCAGTAAAGGTGAATATTTTTCCGTGATTCTTGTTTTTGTTTCAGTGCCTGCCGGTCTTTTTGCCCAAGACATTTTTCAGGAGGGTGGATAGGCTGATCTCCTCGTTTGGCAGGGCTGGGCAGGTGGCGAGGTTAAGGAAGGTGATACTGCAGAGGGGACGGCAGGCGGTGGGGCTAGACCTCCTGAATTTGATGTAATATTATTGGGCGGCGAATGCAGAGAAGGTTCAGGGATGGAATAGGGAGGTTGGGGGCTTTATGGGTGATGTTGGAGGCGGGTTCATGTAGGGAGTCGAGGTTGCGGGCATGGGCAACGGCACCGCTCCTGATGGCACCAGGGAAGTATTTGGTGTGTCCGGTGGTGGTTGCCACGCTGAAGATTTGGAGGGAGTTTTGGCAGCATTTTAGGTTGAGAACGGGGTCGGGGCAATGTCGATCAGGTGAAATCATGGGTTTGAGCTGGGAGGATGGATGAGAGGTTCCAGGGATGGGAAGAGAAGGGGATTAGGAGATGAGGGATCTGTTTCTGGAAGGGTGGTTTGCAAGCTTGGAGGAGCAGAATGAAAAGTTTGGGTTGACGCAGGTGAAAGTTTCCGGTATATGCAGGTGCGGGACTTTGTGAGGAAGGCAGGTACTATCAGGCAGTGGGGGGGGGGGGGGGGGGGGGGTGGGGGGGGGGGGGGGGGGGGGCGGAGGTTGTCTTGATGATTTAGGGAAGGATTTTGGAGGAGGCTAGGGTGTCCATGGAGGGGGTTAAGGTGAAGTGGGAAGAAGAGCTTTGAGCGGCGCTGGAGGCGGGATTGTGATGTCAGGTGCTGCGGAGGGTGAATGCTTCGATTCATGTGTGAGGCTGGGGCTGATATGGCTATAGGGCTCGCATGACAAAGTCTAGGACGTTCAAGGCGTAGAGGACGTCTGTGAGTGATGTGGGATGGGTCGTGCGAACTATGTGCATATGTTTTGATCCTGCCCGAAGCTGGAAAGGTTTTGGAGTGCTGTTTCCTGCACCATTTTGAGGGTTCTGCATGTAGACTTGGAGACTGGTCTCCTAGAAGCCATATTCGGGGTGTTGGACAGGCCGGAGTTACAGATGTCTTTGCCTTCGCCTCGCTGATTGCTCATAGGCAGGTCCTGTTGGGGTGGAGGTCGGCTTTTCCACCCTGTGCCTCAGCGTGGCAGGAGGACCTGCTGGAGTTCTTAGCCATGGGGAAAGTGAAATTTGCTCTTAAGGGGTCGAGTGATGGGTTCCACAATACTTGGGGTTTGTTCATTTTGGAGCGTTGAAGGAAAGGTGGGGGGGGGGGGGTAGGTTTAATGTGTTGGGAGGGATTTGTTTGTTGTAAATGGTAAAAATGTTGAAAATTTGGAATAAAAATACTTCTTTTTAAAAATGTTGATCCAGACAACTTGATAAAAGGTAGAGAAGAGGAAATTGAAGAACTTGCCTTTATGTCACATCTTTGGTGACCTCAGGATGTCTACAAGTACAATTTAACAACCAATTGCAGCACTGTGCCAGGGAGGTGCACTGAGAACTAGTGAACCATTAGTATGAAAGAGCCTGTCTTACTGTAGTGCCTTTCACAAACACAGGGCATCCCACTTCACAGCCTAACTGTTGTAATGTAGGGAATGCAGCAAGCTCCCACAAACAGTAATGTGATATTGGTCAGGAACTCCTTGTTCTTATTAAAATTAGAATTAGGAGACCTTTTAGTTGCACCCGAGGTCAGGTGGTTTAACGTGCATTTCCAACCGTGTAGCTCTATCTCAGTACTGCACCAGCTGAGCCCCTGCATTGTGCACACAAGTTTCTGGACTGGGGCTCAAACAGCCAACCTCACAAATGTCAGGTTATCCATTTTGAGTAGACTGGGACTGTACTCGTTGGAATTTAGAAGGATGAGGGGGGATCTTATAGAAACATATAAAATTATGAAGGGAATAGATAGGATAGATACGGGGAGGTTGTTTCCACTGGTGGGTGAAAGCAAAACTAGGGGGCATAATCTCAAAATAAGGGGAAGTAGATTTAGGACTGAGTTTAGGAGGAACTTCTTCACCCAAAGGGTTGTGAATCTATGGAATTCCTTGCCCAGTGAAGCAGTTGAGGCTCCTTCATTAAATGTTTTCAAGATAAAGATAGATAGTTTTTTTTGAAGAATAAAGGGTTATGGTGTTCGGGGTAAGTGGAGCTGAGTCCACAAAAGATCAGCCATGATCTCATTGAATGGTGGAGCAGGCTCGAAGGGCCAGATGGCCTACTCCTGCTCCTAGTACTTATGTTCTTATAATCTTCTGACTTGCAGCACAGTAATTCCACTGAGCCATAGCTTGCATCAAATCCTGACCTCTTCCACATTCTCATTTTTATAGGCAGCTGTGTTTTCAGCTGCTGCGGCCTTCAGCTCTGGAATTCTATCTCTAAAGCACTCTATTTTTTAAGATGCTCTTTAATTACCCACTTCTTTGATCAAGGTTTGGTGAACATGCATGCCCCAGAACCCATGTGGCTCTGTCAGATTGTTTGGTATAATTCCTATGAAGATGCTTGACTATCTTATAAGGTGCTATAGAAATGCAAGTTGTTGAAGTTATACAATTGGGTTCACTACATTTTGAAGGAGGGTTAGAATCAGTTAGAATTCAGATTGCTGCTCGCTATCCTGGAAGGGGGAAGCCTCTTCGGACTGAGATGAGGAGAAGAGGGTTATGAATCTTTGAAATTCTCTACCCAAGGGCCACGACAGCTCAGCCATTGAATATGTTTAAAGCAGGTTAATAGATTTCTAAATACCAATGGCATAAAGGAATTATGGGGATAGTACAGGAAAATGATAATCTTTATTGTCACAAGTAGGTTTACATTAACGCCGCAATGAAGTTACTGTGATAAGCCCCTAGTCGACACATTCCGGCGTCTGTTCGAGTACACGGCGAATTCAGAATGTGCAAATGACCTAACAAGCACGTCTTTCGGGGCTTGTGGGAGGAAACCGGAGCACCAGGAGGAAACCCACGCAGACAAGGGGAGAATGTGCAGAGTCTGCACAGTGACCCAAGCTGGGAAGCAAACCTAGGATCCTGGCACTGTGAAGCAACAGTGCTAACCACTGTGCTTATGCCGCCCAAAGGTATTGAGGTGGATGATCAGCTAAGGAGCAGGCTCAATAGGTTGAATGGCCTACTTTTATGTGAAGTACATGTGAGCTGGGTAGTGCTCAGGTATGATGCCCACGGTGGTTGAGCAGCATTCTCCAAAAGGTGGAGAATAGTCAACTGGGTGAGAGGTAGAGACAGTTGGCACCAAAACAATTACACATCACAGGTGAAGGTAAGCACAACAGTGTGGATATTTCGGAGACTAGCCAGACCACGGCTGACCTGATTATACAAACTGCAGGAGTCCTTCGGTATACAGGGTGGCTATAGAGTCAGCTTATTAGATATAGTAACGGTCTTATGGCACAGTGGATAGCACCTCTATCTCTTGAACCAGAAGCTCCGGGTTCAAGTCCATCACCAGGACCTATTGGCCATGGAAGGAGTGTTCACGATGGGCAGCACGGTAGCACAGTGGTTAGCACAGTTGCTTTACAGCTCCAGGGTCCCAGGTTTGATTCCCAGCTTGGGCCACTGTCTGGTGTCGTTTGGACGTTCTCCCCATGTCTGCGTGGGTTTCCTCCAGCTGCTCCGGATTCCTCCCACAGTCCAAAGATATGCAGGTTAGGTGGATTGGCCATGATAAATTGCCCTTAGTGTCTAAAAAACAAGGTTAGCTGAGGTTACTGGGATAGAGTGGAGGCGTGGGCTTATGTAGGGTGCTCTTTCCAAGAGCTGCTGCAGACTTGATGGGCCGAATGGCCTCCTTCTGCACTGTACATTCTATGGTACAATGATGCGGTTCAAAATCAGCTTGGGAATCCTTCCAGCACTTCCCCACTATTCACCTAAGGGTAAAAAAGGGAGAGAGAAGATAAGAACGTATTTGTCAGTACACAATGTCCATCTAGATACATGGAAGGTAGGAGCAGGCGGAGGCCTTTTGGCCCATCGAGTCTGCTCCGCCATTCAATCATGGCTGATATTTTCTCCCCCCCATTCTCCTGCCTTCTCCCCATAACCCCTGATCCCCTTATTAATTAAGGACCTATCTATCTCTGTCTTAAAAACACTGTGATTTGGCCTCCACAGCCTTCTGCGGAAGAGTTCCACAGATTCACCATCCTCTGGCTGAAAAAATTCCTCCTCATCTCTGTTTTAAAGGATCGTCCCTTTAATCTAAGATGGTGTGCTCTGGTTCTTGTTTTTCCTACAAGTCTACAGCCTAGGGGCTGTTTAGCACAGGGCTAAATCGTTGGCTTTGAAAGCAGACCAAGGCAGGCCAGCAGCACGGTTCAATTCCCGTAACAGCCTCCCCGAACAGGCGCCGGAATGTGGCAACTAGGGGCTTTTCACAGTAACTTCATTTGAAGCCTACTTGTGACAATAAGCGATTTTCATTTCAAGTGGAAACATCCTCTCCACGTCCACTCTATCCAGGCCTTGCAGTATCTTGTACGTTTCAATAAGATCCCCTCTCACCCTTCTAAACTATAACGAGTACAGACCCAGAGTCGTCATACGACAAGTTCTTCATTCCAGGGATCATTCTTGTGAACCTCCTCGGGACCCTTTCCAAGGCCAGCACATCCTTCCTTAGTTATGGGGCCCAAAACTGCTCTCCATACTCCAAATGGGGTCTGACCAGAGCATTATACAGCCTCAGAAGTACATCCCTGGGCTTGTATTCGCGCCACTGTAAATCACATCCACTGGTTCGCCTTTGTCTAACTTGCTTGTTACCTCCTCAAAGAACTCTTAACAGATTTGTTAGACACGACCTCCCTTTGACAAAGCCGTGCTGACTCAGTCCTATTTTATCATGCAATTCCAAGTGCTTTGCGATCTCATCTTTAATAACAGACTCTAAAATCTTACCAATGACCGAAGTCAGACTAATCGGCCTATAACTTCCCGTCTTCTGCCTCCCTCCCTTCTTAAACAGTGGTGTTACATTAGCCACCTTCCAGTCCTCTGGGACCTTTCCTGCCTCCAGTGATTCCTGAAAGATCATCACTAATGCCTCCACAATTTCCTCAGCTATCTCTTTTAGGACACTGGGGTGTAGTCCATCCGGTCCAGGTGACTTATCCACCTTCAGACCTTTCAGTTTCCCCAGAACCTTCTCCTTAGTAATGGTCACTGCACTCACCTCTGCCCCCTGGTTTTCCTGGAGCTCTGGCATCCCACTGGTGTCTTCCACCGTGAAGACTGATGCAAAGTAACTATTCAGTTTGTTTGCCATTTCTTTGTTTCCTATTATTACTTCTCCAGCCACATTTTCTAGTGGTCCAATGTCTATTTTTGCCTCTCTCTTACCTTTTATGTATTGAAAAAAATCTCTTCCTATCTTCCTTTATATTACTAGCTAGCTTGCACTCATACTTCATCTTCTCTCCCTTTATTGCTTTTTTAGTTGCCCTCTGCTTGCTTTTAAAGGCTTCCCAATCTTCTGGTTTCTCACTAAATCTCGCCACTTTGTATGCTTTTTCCTTAGCCTTTATGCTGTCCTTGACATCCCTCATCAGCCATGGATGCCTTGTCCTTCCATTAGCATGTTTCCTCTTCGGGATGAATTTCTGTTATGCCTCCCTAATAACCCCCAAAATCTCCTGCCATTACTGTTCCACGTGTTTTCCCTGCTGGGCTCCTTCTCCAATCAACTCTGGTCAGCTCCTCCCTCATGTCTTTGTAGTTATCCTTATTTAATTATAATACTGTTACATCTGATTGCAGCTGCTCCCTCTCAAACTGCAGGGTAAATTCTATCATATTGTGGTCACTGCTCCCTAAGGGTTCCTTCACCTTGCGTTCCCTAATCAAGTCTGCCTCATTATACATCACTAAATCCAGAATTGCCTGTTCCCTCGTAAGCTCTGTCACAAGCTGCTCCAAAAAAACATCTCTTAGACATTCCACAAATTCCATTTCTTGGGATCCACTACCAACCTGATTTTCCCCATCCACCTGTGTGGTGAATGTATTACTGCTACCATTCACCATTATAATTGCATTACATTATACTGTATTATGTTGATGCTCTTGTGGGCTCTCCGCCCCATCGGGGGAGGTATATAGAGCTGCAGCCTTTAGGCGGCACTCAGGACAGAGCGGTCGCAGGCAGGCACAGTTCTAGCTGAAAAAAACACTGTTCACTTCAACTCTTCGTCTCGTGTGAATTGATGGTTGCATCAATTTAATCAGCTACAATATCGCTATGGAAGTAGCCCTCAAACCTGATCGACTGGAACACGACCCACAGGCAGCTGAAGCCAAAGGAATTTGTTTGCACTGGCTCCGCTGTTTTCAGGCCTACCTCGCCACCTCCTCCTCACCCACCATCACCAAGGAACAGAAACTGAGTCTCCTCCATGCCCGGGTGAACCACAGAATCTCCGTGCAGATCGAGGAAGCGACCACGTACGCAGACGCGGTCGCGATCCTGAAAAAGCAGTACGTGAGGTCAGTGAATGAAGTGTTTGCGCGGCATCTCCTCACCACTCGTCAACGACCCGGGAAATCGCTGGAGGAATACCTACGCGATCTGAAGGTACTCGCTCGAAACTGCAACTACAAGGGCGTCACGGCCTCGCAGCATATGGAACCTGCCGTCCGGGATGCCTATGTGGCTGGAGTCCGGTCCAACTACGTCAGACAGCGCTTGCTCGAAAAGGGCGCCCTCGACCTAGAAGAGACGGTAAAACTATCCACCTCATTAGAAGTAGCGGTTTCAGAACCTCAATGCTTTCCCCTCCGACCACGCGATCCCCTCGTGGACACCCGACCAGAGGCCGACTGCCTGGCCTGTGCCACGCGGCTGCCTGCCCAATCCTGGGGGCTGCCCTGCTATTTCTGCGGTCAGAACCAGCACCTCAGGCAGCGTTGCCCAGCTCGGAACGCGACCTGTAGCGACTGCGGCAAGAAAGGACACTTTGCCAAAGTCTGCCTGGCCAGATCCAAAGCTTCTAAATCACAGGCCCGACTTTCAGACTCACAGGCCCGCAGACCCCGCAGTGTGGCTGCGTGCCTGCCGGTACAGTCCCCTTCGGACACGATCTTTAACCCTACCCGCCACGTGCGACTCATGGGGGCCGCCATCTTGGCTGCCATCTCCAATGCCGCCCGACACGTGCGACCGACGTGGGCTGCCATCTTGGGACCGCCCCACCACCTCCGACCATGCCAGTTACCAGCAGCTCGGCACTGTCACCCTCGACCAGTCACGGCCCAAGCACCTCAGGAACTCGATGATGACCGTCCGGGTCAATGGGCACAAAACGCCCTGCCTGTTTGACTTTGAGAGCATGGAGAGCTTCATACATCCAGACACGGTAAGGCGTTGTTCTCTCCAAATTTCCCCCGCATTCCAAACAATCTCCCTTGATTCCAGATCACATTCAGTGCAGATCCGGGGGTACTGTGCCGCGAACCTCGCGATACAGGGCGCCGAGTATGCCAATTTTAAACTATATGTCCACCCCGACCTCTGCGCTACTCTCGTTAGGACTGGACTTCCAGTGCAACCTCAGGAGCCTGACCCTGAAGTTCAGCGGGCCCCTACCCCCTCTCACCGTATGTAAGGTCGCCACTCCCCTGCTCTTCGCGAACCTCACCGCTGACTGTAAACCCGTCGCCACCAGGAGCAGGCAGTACAGTGCCCAGGACAGGACTTTTACCAAGTCAGAGGTCCAGCCGCTCTTGAGGGAGGGTATCATCGAGGTAATAGCCCCTGGAGAGCCCAAGTGGTGGGCGTCAGGACCGGGGAAAAGAACCAGATGGTTGTAGACTATAGCCAAACCATAAACCGGTACACGCAACTTGATGCGTACCCCCTTCCCCGGATAGCGGACATGGTGAATCAGATTGCACACTACTGGGTGTTCTCCACGGTAGATCTGAAGTTCGCATACCACCAGCCTCCAATCCGCCTGGAAGATCGCCACTACACGGTGTTGAGGCAGACGGCCGCCTCTTCCACTTCCTCCGGGTCTCCTTCGGCGTCACCAACGGGGTCTCGGTTTTCCAAAGAACGATGGACCGAATGGTGGACCAGTAGGGGCTGTGGGCCACATTTCCATACTTGGACAACATCACTATCATGATCAGCAGGACCACGACGCCAACCTTCAGAAGTTCCTCCAAACCGCCCAAGCCCTCAATCTCACCTACAACAAGGAGAAATGCGTTTTCCGCACAACCCGACTGGCCATCCTCGGCTACGTCGTGGAAAACGGAGTCCTAGGGCCCGACCCCGACCGCATGTGCCCCTTATGCCCAGTGGGTCCCCAACTACGCGGACAAAGCCCGCCCACTTATCAAAGCCACCATCTTCCCTCTGCCGACTGAGCCTGCCTGGCCTTCAGCTGCATCAAGGCAGATATTACCAAAGCCGCGATGCACGCGGTGGACGAGTCCATCCCCTTCCAGGTGGAGAGCGATGTGTCAGATGTCGCCCTGGCTGCTACCCTTAACCAGGCAGGCAGGCCCGTGGCCTTCTTTTCCCGTACCCTCAACGCCTCCGAGATGCAACACTCCTCAGTCGAAAAAGAAGCTCAAGCCATTGTGGAAGCTGTGCAGCATTGGAGGCACTACCTGGCTGGTCGGAGGTTCACCCTCGTAACCGATCAACGGTCGGTAGCCTTTATGTTCAACAATACACAGCGGGGCAAGATCAAGAATGATAAAATCTTGAGGTGGAGAATCGAACTCTCCACCTATAATTACGATAATGTGTATTGTCCCAGGAAGCTCAACAAGCCCCCAGATGCCCTGTCCCACGGCACATGCGCCAGCGCGCAAGATGACCGACTCCGGGCCATCCACAATGGCCTCTGTCACCCGGGGGTCACTCAGCTTCTCCACTTCATCAAGGCCCGCAACCTGCCCTACTCCACCGAGGAGGTCAGGGCCATGACCAGGGACTGCCAAGTCTGCACGGAGTGTAAGCCGCACTTCTATCATCCAGACAAGGCCCACCTGGTGAAGGCATCCCGGCCCTTTGAGCGCCTCAGCATCGATTTCAAAGGGCCCCTCCACTGACCGCAACACGTATTTTCTTAACGTCGTTGACGAGTATTCCCGTTTCCCCTTTGCCATACCATGCCCTGACACGACCTCGGCCACTGTCATTAAGGCTCTGCATAGTATCTTCACCCTGTTCGGTTTCCCCACTTACGTCCACAGTGGCCAGGGCACCTCGTTTATGAGCGATGAGCTGCGTCAGTACCTGCTCGGTAAGGGCATTGCCTCGAGCAGGACGACCAGCTACAACCCCCGGGGAAACAGACAGGTGGAGAAGGAGAATGCGACGGTATGGAAGGCCGTCCTTCTGGCCCTATGGTCTAGGGGTTTCCAAGTTTCCCACTGGCAGGAGGTCCTCCCGACGTGCTCCACTCCATTCGGTCGCTCCTCTGCACAGCCACGAACGAGACCCCTCATGACTGCCTATTTGTTTTCCCCAGAAAATCCACCTCCGGGGTCTCGCTTCCGTCCTGGCTGACAACACCGGGGCCTATCCTTCTCCGAAAGCACGTGAGGAGCCATAAGTCCGACCCCCTTGTCGCGAGGGTCCAGCTCCTTCACGCCAACCCCCAATATACCTACATGGCGCACCACGACGGCCGACAAGATACAGTCTCCCTCCGGGATCTGGCACCCGCCGGTTCCCCTGCGACCATCACCTACCAACCCCACCCTACACCGAACACCGCCCCGCCCCTACATGGCCAACATCCCCCCCCCTATCCCCATCGTCAACCTACAGTGATGAAGCTCCAGAAGAGACGCTCCCGGAGTCAACGAGCCCAACACCCGTGCCCGCAACGACGAGTTCAACACCCGTGCCTACAGCAAAACCAGAGCTCAGGCGACCGCAGCGAACGATCAACGCACCGGACAGACTCGATCTGTGCGCCCACTTCACCCCCCCTGGACTTCAATTTTTAACAGGGGGTGAATGTAGTGAATGTATTACTGCTACCATTCACCATTGTAATTGCATTATATTGTATTGTATTATGTTGATGCCCTTGTGGGCTCTGCCTGTGGCTCTGCCCCTTCGGGGGAGGTATATAGAGCTGCTGCCTGTAGGCGGCACTCAGTACAGAGCAGTCGCAGGCAGGCACAGTCCTAGCTGATTAAAACCACTGTTCACCTCAACTCTTTGTCTCGTGTGAATTGATGGTCACATTAACCTGCATATTGAAGTTCCCCCATGATTATTGTAATATTGCCTTTTTTACATGCCTTTTCTATCTCCTGATTTACTTTCTGCCCCACATCCTGACTACTGTTGGGGGGCCTGTACAAAACTCGCATTAGGGTCTTATTACCTTTGTGATTCCTCAACTCTACCCCCACAGAGATTCTATGCCTTCTGATCCTATATCGCTCCTTGCTATCGATTTAATTTCATTCTTTACTAACAATGCAACCCTGCCCCCTTTGCCCATCTGCCTGTCCTTTCAATAGGACAGATATCCTTGGATATTTAGATCCCAGCCCTGATCCCCTTGCAGCCACGTTTCTGTGATGCCCACAACATCGTACCGGCCAATTTCAATTTCAATGTGTGCAACAAGCTAATTTACCTTGTTCCGTATACTGCGCGCATTAAGGTACAACACCCTCAGTCCTGCATTGACCACCTCCCTTTTCACACTCTCCTCAGTCACTGTACCCTGTACTGTGGCCCTTTTTGATTTTTGATTATGGCTTCTCTGCCTTACACTTTCCCCCTTACTGCTTTTTGTTTCTGGCCCCATTATACTTCCCTCCGACTTCCTACATTGGACCCCATCCCCCTGCCACATTAGTTTAAACCCTCCCCAACAGCTCTAGCGAACATCAGTTCCAGTCCTGCCCAGGTGCAGACCGTCCGGCTTGTACTGGTCCCACCTTCCCCAGAACCGGTTCTAATGCCCCAGGAATTTGAATCCCTCCCTCTTGCACCATCTCCCAAGCCATGCATTCAACCTATCTATCCTGACATTCCTACTCTGACTAGCTCGTGGCACTGGTAGCAATCCTGAGATTACTACCTTTGAGGTCCTACTGTTTAGTTTGACTCCTAACTCCCTGAATTCAGCTTGTAGGACCTCATCCAGTTTTTTACCTATATGGTTAGTGCCTATGTGCACCACGTCAGCTGGCTGTTCACCCCCCCCCCCCCCCCCCCCAGAATGTCCTGCAGCCGCTCCGAGACATCCTTGACCCTTGCACCAGGGAGGCAAAATACCATCCTGGAGTCTCGATTGCGTCCGCAGAACCGTCTGTCTATTCCCCTTACGATTGAGTCCCCGATCACTATAGCCTTGCCATTCTTCTTCCTGCCCTCCTGCGCAGCAGAGCCAGCCATGGTGCCATGAACCCAGCTGCTGCTGCCTTCCCCTGGTGAGCCATCTCCCTCAACAGTATCCAAAGCAGTATATCTGTTTTGCAGGGAGATGACCGAAGGGGACAGCTGCACTGCCTTCCTACTCTTGCTCGGTCTTTTGGTCACCCATTTTCTATCTCCCTCAGTAACTTTCACCTGCAGTGTGACCAACACAGTAAACGTGCTATCCACGATGTCCTCAGCATCGCGGATGCTCCAAAGTGAGTCCATCCGCAGCTCCAGAGCCGTCAAGCGGTCTAACAGGAGCTGCAACTGGACACACTTCTTGCACCTGAAGGAGCCAGGGACAGTGGACATGTCCCTGAGCTCCCACATCGCACACGAGGAGCATGACATGGGTCTGGGATCTCCTGCCATGTCTTAAACCTTAGGTTAACTTATACAACTCCAATTCCAAAAACCAAAAGAAAAAAAAAATATATATATACAAATGAAAAGAAAAACTGCTTACCAGTCACTTACCAGGGATAAAAAGCACCCACTCCCCACCCAGCTTCAAATTCCCAAACTCACTCTTCACTGTGTCTCACTCTGGCTGTTCTTCTCTGGCTCACTGGGAGAACTCACTGGGAGGGAGTTAAAGTTGCTTTTTAAAAATTGGCCTGAGTTGATCCCCCCCCCCCCCTGCTTTTAGATCAAAGTAGCGTCAGGTGACTGACACTTAATTGCCAACCAGTTATGAGAGTGGGTGGGGCAGCCCCTTGTTAACCTTCACTGCACAATTCTAGATTGATTTAAATTCCTGAAATTTAAAAGGAACTGTCTTACCGATTGGATTGGATTCAATTCCCACCCAGCTTCAAATTCCCAAACTCACTCTTCGCTGTGTCTCACTCTGGCTGTGTCTTCTCTGGCTCACTGGGAGAACTCACTCTATGGTATTGTACCCAGGATATATTACTCTTACTGTCCTTATTAAACTAAAATGCTGGAACTACTTCTCAATTGCATATCATCTATGTTGAAATTCAACCACCTCTGTTCTGCATTCAGAAAGAGGATCTATTAAGAGGGCAGCACATTGTCAGGTGTAAAAGTCACGATTCAGTTATCCATTGTTGAACCTATCCTGTTTTCAGCTTCATGATTGTTTAATGGGCAGGAAAACACCTGCATTTATACCCAACTTCAGGCCATTCCAAAACACTTTTAAAAAAAAAAAACATCTTGTAAATGAAAATCGCTTATTGTCACAAGTAGGCTTCAATGAAGTTACTGTGAAAAGCCCCTAGTTGCCACATTCCGGCGCCTGTTCGGGGAGGCTGGTACGGGAATTGAACCATGCTGCTGGCCTGCCTTGGTCTGCTTTAAAAGCCAGCGATTTAGCAGTGTGCTAAACCAGCCCCTTTATTCAAAATTTAAATTTTACATAATACAGAATAACAAGAATGAACACAAACACATACTTAAAAAAAAACCTCACCCCCTTAAACAGCTAATGGTGACCAATTCCGCAAAACGATACCCCCATCGAATGTCTTTCCGGTGTCCAAGAAGATTACCTCTGGATCTGGCCCCTCAAGACAGGGAAAGCACCACATTTAGCAATCGCCGCACATTAGATGACAATTGCCAGCCTTTACAAAACCCGTTTGATCTTCCCCAATAACCTGAAGAAGACATGGCTCCAACCTCAGCGCCAGTATCTTGGCATTCACGTTGAGAATGAAATAGAGCAGTACGACCCATATTCCATGAGGTCCTTGTCAAAGTGAAATAGATGCCTGCATCAACATCTCTGCCGAGGAATCCCTTATTACCAAATCCTCAACCATCCCCACTAATAACAGCATCAGCTGTCCAGCAAACTTCTTGTAGAATTCCATCTTGAACCCTTCTGGCCCTGGGGCCTTCCCTGTTTGCATTTGCCCTATCTCCATACCCAACGGCTCCTCCAACCCCTCACACTCTTGCTCCGTCACTTCGGGGAACTCTTAAGCCCTCCAAAAACTTCGACATACCCGACCTCCCCTGCCCCCGTAAATCCGCCCTATTGAACGTTCAAATGCTCCATTAACTTTGGCCGTAGTGGACACCAACCTGCCACCCGATTCTCTGGCCCGGATAATCTCCCAGGAGGCCGCCTGCTGCCTCAACTGGTAAACCAAGAGACGGCTGGCCTTCTCCCCATATTCGTAACCCCACAGAGCGGTGCACGCCTTAGAATTATAGAATCACTACAGTGAAGGCGGCCAATTGGCCCTTCGACTCTGTGCCAATCCTCCAACTAAGTACCCTAATCAGGTTCCCACCCTATTCCTGCAAACCTGTAATCCCACTTAACCTGCACAACCCTGGACACGAAGGGCAATTTAGCTTACTCAATCCACCTAACCTGCGCATCTTTGGGCTGTGGGAGGAAACCGGAGAACCCGGTGGAAACCCACGCACAGGGAGAAAGTGCAAACTCCACACCAACAGTGATGCAATTCAACCCGGGTCCCTGGCACTGTGAGGAGCAGTGCTAACCACTGTGCCACCTTATCCATGGATATCAGGTTAAATTGCATCTGCAGCTTTTTCCTTCTTGCCATGCGCTCTCGGGTCAGGTCATTCAAGTGCCTGCGGTCTACTGCCTGTATGTCATCCAGCAACCTTTGGTGTTCTTCCCTAGCCTCCCTGTGTGATATGTTCTCCCTTCCAATCACTGCTTTCAGAGCCTCCCAGAGGGCGAGACTGACCCGTTCCCATTAAACACCACTTAAGTTATCTATTGTCCTCGCTATCCGTCCCCAGAACTCCTATTCTGTCAATAATCCCACATTCAGCCTCCATATCGGAGGCTAAACTGAACCTACTTCAAATACCAAATCTACTAGATATGGAGCGTGGTCAGAAATAACTATCGTCTAATGAATTGGATACTCAATTTTTTTTTTTTTTAAATGACTATCGTTGAATACTCAAGCTTTCCTCACCAGGGAGGTCTTCCCACCAGGGGAAAAAAAACAATCTATCCTCGAGTATACTTTATGGACTGGGGAGAAAAACACATTTCTTACCCCCAGGGTGCGTAAACCCCCCCCCGGAGATCTGCTTCTGGAGGCCAACAACTTTCGCTTAGACCGGTCAAGACCAAATCTGGTATTGCGGCCAATAAT
Organism: Scyliorhinus torazame; assembly: GCF_047496885.1. Taxonomy (NCBI): domain Eukaryota; kingdom Metazoa; phylum Chordata; class Chondrichthyes; order Carcharhiniformes; family Scyliorhinidae; genus Scyliorhinus; species Scyliorhinus torazame. Next base: position 250,821,050 of record NC_092708.1, read on the forward strand.
CTCCTCATGAATGTTACACTGTCCCAATTTGGGGCATTCCCATTCACCAGCATCACTATCTTGCCTTCCAGTGACTATCACATACCTCCCTGATCTGCCACAACCCTCCCTGCAAGGAAACAGACCCTTTTGTTAAGTAAGACTCTTTCTCCCCCCCCCCCCCCCCCCCCCACCCCCACCCCCCCCAAAAGGCCCTGCTATCAAAGTCAGCATGTCGAGGATTATCTCCTCCTTGTTCCAAGATCCTGATCCTGGAACCAAGGCCCATCAAGATGGCCAGCAGCCCCATCTATAAGGCAAGACAAAGAAAAACTTTGGGTCACCATCAATATTCTACCCTCTCCCCGCCACACACTCAAAAACTATAAACTACCTCCAATTGAACAATGCTCCCTCCTTAGCATCCTCCACCACCAAACATGCTAGGCACATCGGAACCTGTCCCAACAGGCCGCAGCCCCTCTCCCCAACTCACTCGCTAAAATCTTAACTGCGAGTGAAGTAACCTCCCCGCTACCAAAGAAAAGAGACAAAAACTCCCCCAACCTCCCCCACTGCAAAAGAATAACCGAGACCAAAGCCTTTACACATCTCAACATCCCACCTTGGGCCATATATTGTTTACATTGCTGCCTTAACTATTATCCTCAATTACTTTCGCTGCCCCCCCCACCCCCAAATAACATATCCACTCCAATACAGAATAAACCCAGTTAACCAAATACATATACATCCCCAAACAATCCCATCAACTCCCATTAAAAGTTCCATTCAAACCCTTTCAATTCCAAGTCCAAGTCCTTGTGAACGCCTTCGCCTCAAAAAAATCTTGAGTTATGCGTAACTCTCAACCTCGTTGGGTACGCCACTCTAAAACACACCATTTTTATACAGCACCAACTTCACCTAAGTAAAGATTAATTGCAAGCTCAGCCTCAGTGCCATGATAAATTCGGAGACTGCTTCCTTCACCCATGTCACAGTTCCCTTTGGCCCATTTTAAGACCCGCTCCTTCTTGTTAGCTATGGAAACAGACTATCACTGCCCCTAGTGGCTTATTCGTTCCAGGCCTCTGCCGGAGTGTCCGGTGGGCCCTATCGAATTCCAGAGGGGGCACATGCGCAGCAGCACCCCCCCCCCCCCCCCCATACAACTTTGCAAACATCTGGGCAAAGTACTCAGTTGGCTTTGAGTCCTCCAATTCCACAATCCTGATGTTCTATCTCGACCAATTCTCCAGGTCAATCTTCCCCTCAGGGCTCCACCTCCAGTGTCTCGGCTTCGAGCGAGGCTATTTGATCGCTATGCTGCAACAAGGTATGCTCCACCCCCTTCAGCACCTCTCCATGCTCTCTCACGGCCTCAAGTCCCTCCCAACTCTCTTATCGGGCCCAGTGCTTCCTCAACAGACGTTTTGAGGATCTCCATCATCTCCCTTCCTTGCCTTTCAAAGTGCTTCTCGAATTGCTTTTCAAATTGGAATGCCCAGTCAGTGTTTCTGTGAAGGGAGCGGCCACACCTGTCGGTCGCCTCCCCCACCCCCCACCCACCCCCACCCCCCACCCATTCTTCCTCCCAGCGAGCTCTGCACGTTCTTTGGCTCCGTCGAAGGACTCTACCACTCGTACCCTTCTTTCCAAGTCTTTTTTGCGACCTTGTACATTCTTTCTTCAAATACAATTAGACGGGTCAGGTTTGTTAACCAATTCCACCCCCTCCCTTCAGAAAGTGCCATAGCATCTTTGATGTCGAGAAAGTGGATAGATGGCCCACAGTTTGACATCTCATCCAAAAAATGCATCTGGCAATGTAACCCTGCCCTCTGTCTCAGTGGAGTATTAGTTGGATTAAATCTCTAACTTCCGAACTCAATGTCAAAGTTCTACCTACAAGTTCTTACGAGAATGATGTATCAAATACAAATAATCTTGGTACAATAAAGCAGTTCAGAAAGCCTTTTTGTGCAATTTATTGTAGTTTTTACAGCTGAAACAATTCTCAATATATAACCGGATTGAAAACACAATCTGCTCCAGCGTGAAACCCACTTAGCTCCAGTGCTGCTTTTTTCACTTAAACAAAAACCTTGACTAAAAGGATTAAACAGTCATGTGAGTAGGTCAAAACTCTAAATTGACAACGATAAAAGGTTGTTGCCTCTTTTTGACATTTGAAGACTTGTTTTTCCCTCTGGCTGGTTTCCGCTAACATGTTACATGGAATAATTAGATTTTCTTGCGAAGGGCAGGACAGGGCAGGGAAGATCGAAGTCTTGACTTGAAGTTATGGGGTGTTACCCTCAGCAATCCATTCTGCAAAGGGCTTGGTCTCATTCGTAAACATTAGAGCACATCGCAGCTTGTTCTAGCATCGAGGATTGTAGAGATTCAGGGTCACATAAAAATATAGCGACAGACGGGAAAAGCACAAATTTATCGATTGCAACCAGGACAAATTATCACCCAAAATCTGGGCAGATCACTGATACCCCCAGAAACAATATTTTGAAAGGGTCAAGGATTGAACAAGATTTTTGTGCAGAGAGGGTCATTTTCCCCATGATGTAAAACAAGCAAGATCCTAGAAAAAGAGGAGGAGCAAATGGAACTGATTTTTTTTTCTGGTCACCTCCCACAATACTTCATAATAAATGTCTGCACAACCATGAATAACTGCAGAAAACAAAATCATGCAATTCTGGACATGCTATTCAGGATATTGTTATCAGTCACACCTCAGGACAATAGTGTTTCCATTAAATTCCCCAATGAAGCGAATTCCTCCTCCTCCATACACCCAAATTCTCCACATCACCATGTGATTTAAGTTTAGAAATACCAATGTGAAGCTCAAGTCGATTGCAGCTCACTGGGGTCGGATACCGATACAGGAAAAGGTGACCACTCATCCTCCCCCAGGACAGGAAAATAGCTCCCCAACCACCACCCTCCATCGCTATGCCAACAATGCAGTCACTGCGTGGCCTTGGTCTTTTTGCTCTTGCTCTTTTTGTCTTTCTTCTTCAAGCCGTCCATGTGCGCCCGTAGCAGATTTGAATACGCCTGAAAACCCAGAGCAGTGAAAGAAAAGAAACCGTTAAAATAAGCTATGCTGGACAATATAGATCAACCTAAAGCAAAATACAGCTCCTAATTCTTCCAGCTAAATGAACAAAATCATTGGGGAGGGAAGAAAATAATAAATCAAAGTCATTTGGCTTGACACCAACTTCCCCTTAGAAGCAGTTCCCCAAAACCAGCACTGACAGACCTTGTGTGTGTGTGTGTGTGTGCGTGGAGTTCTTTATGGGTCGGTTTCTGGGCAATATCAATACTGCTCATTAATAGTATTGACCTACAAATTAACATTTGGATAACACTTTTAACAAAGTCCCAAATCGCTTTACAGACAATTAAGTACTTTGAAGTGTAGTCACTTGTTGCAATGTAGGGAATGCGGCAGATTATGCATAGAAAGCTCTCAGAAATAAAAGATACAATGAACAAATCATGTGTTTTAATGGTATTGGTGGAGGGGCAAAATATTGTCCAGGACACCAGGGAGATCTCTCCATCTACATTCAACTGAGGGGCACGTAGGGCCTCGGTTTAGCATCTCATCCAAGAGATGACACTGAACAATCCAGCACTCTCTCAATGCTGACTCTAGGGAGTGTTGGGCTGGATTATGTACTGAAGTTTCAAATGGGGATTGAACACATTACATTCTGACTCAGGCTAAAGTGTATTAGGGTTTGTAAGCATAAATGTGTGGGACATCACATCATCCAATAATGATAATGTAAGTGAACACATGACTGAGTCGAGAAGGAGAATGTCCATGGCTTCAACAATGTAACAACCTGGTTATGGGTAGCTGTACATAGTTTAGTTATATAGAATAAAGGAGTTATTGTTTGAACATACCAAACTCATAGCAATTATTCCACCAACATACCACATGGTGTCAGAAGTGAAATTCTACTTCACCACCCAGAGCCTAGGCTGACACTGCAATAAATGGAATTCAAAGTGTCAAATCATCGCCAATTCTCCACTGCAAAGTGACCCATTGGAAAGGGGCAATAGGAAGCTAGTCAACCATGTGACAGACTTGGCAAGTGCATACCCCACAACCAGACATTTGGCTGATTTCAGGGCACTACTGTTGACTATCCGTGCATCTCTTCCCATATTGTATTGGGGTCTTTAGTCCATGGGGGTTGTTGTTTAACAGTTTATCTGATTTCACTGGCTCCATTCAAAATTCCTACATCTTGAACTAAACCAATGATAAGCGCTTGGAATCAAACAGATTCCCAGTTTCCAAGTTCAAATTTTAAACTTTGACCCAAACTTGACGGTAGTTTGTTTTTAACTAAAGCACAAAGAGGAATAATATGCTCACTGACGCTTTACTTTGCTTTAGACTCACTTTTTCCAATGCTCCCCGCGAGCCTCCTATCTTCATGCTTTCTATCCTGTATTCCAATTCGAACCATGTTCTCAACTTCATGTTTAAATCTCCCCAAGGTCTTTCTCCACCACCAGCCCCCAACCGTATCTCTGTTACCACCTCTACCACTCAACCTTCCTAAAACTGCACGCCCAATTCTGGTCTCTTGTCCCATCTCACATCCTTCAATGCTGGCCAGGCCTTCAACCACCCGGGCACTAAGCTCTGGAATTCTCTCCCTAAACCTTCCTGGCTCTCTCTCCCATTTTACAAAGTTCCGTATAACCTACCTGTGACCAGGCTTTTGGCCAACTCTGCTAATGTTTGTCTTGGGCCGTGTGTGTCAACTCTGCCTGTGAAGCACCTATAGGCGATTTGGAACCTTAAATGTGCTATAAAATGCAGGTTGTTATGGCTTTACATCCGCATTAAACTTCACATCTCATACAGGGGCTGCAAGGTAGCACTTCCATTATTCTAAATGATTAGCAATCAAAAATGGGAAAATGCTTGTGGAAAAACAAACCGACCAAAGAAACATTTTAGTTCCGAATAGTGGCCATCTCAGAGTGGGCATGGCGACATCAAGTGGTGTGCAATGGTACTGTACACTGTTCATCTTTTGCCAGCCGTCATCCCAAGAAAGGCCAACAAGAAAAAAAAAGAGGGGAAAACAAACACCGAAATTTGCTACGTCTAATCTCACCCTCACCAGATGTCCACCATCATCAACTGATAAGGAGCAGACACCTTGGCCTATTCTCCTCTCCCAATCCAGAGGTATCCCTACCCTGGCTAGACTCAGCTAATTCAGAACAGACTAGGGAAAGAAGACTGGGCCATGCTGGTTTGCAAAGATCCACCATTGCCAGTTGAGTTGGTAGCTTCCATGCAAAATTAGGCAGGGAGGAAAGCCATACTCAAGGAAGGATACCTGGCCTTCGAGCGGTTGCAGTTCAGATTGACCAGAATTATACCATGGCTTTGGGCAGAGGATGAGGACCGGCTATTGGATGAATTCTATTTCTTTGAATTTAGATGATTGAGGTGTTTAAAATGATAAAAGTGATTGAATGGGTGGATACAGATTAACTGTTTCCTCTGGTGGGGAATGCAGAACAAGGGGACACAAAATGCTAAGCCATTCAGGAGTAAAATCAAGAAGTACTTTTCACAAAGGGCAATGGAAGAATGCAATTTTCTTGTTCAAAAGGCCAAAATAACAGGTTTTCGAAACTTTGATATATTTTTGGTGAGTTACCAAAAGAATCCCGAGCAAAGGCAGGTAAATGGGGTTGAGGCACAGATCAGCTGTGACCTAACTGAATGGCAGAGCAGGTTAGAGGGGCTGAACAGCCTCCACCTGTTCCTATTAAAGTTACCAAAGGTTGCTGGTCAATTTAGCTAATAAGTGTTTCATTAGGCAGACAAGACTTAAGAACGGTGTGTGCATAAAGATTTGTTGGGTCAATCGCAGCAAAATGGTCATCAAATTGTAATGCAATGTAAATATCGGTCTCAGTTTAGAGGAGCAATCTCCATCATCGAGATATCTGTAGCTGATAAAACCCTGGGAGATGATAGCAGATTATTTGAAGTACTGTTCCGAACTTCATTCTTTTCCCCACTGCTACCTCCGTTTAAGACAGGAGTTTGTGAGAAGGAGAGGTTAACAATCCACAGCTGTGACTCTCACCATTTGTTAAAGAGCAAGCGCTAGCCTTTATATACATGCATTCAGGATTCACGCAATAAAGTCATCACTGCAATGGAACACTATGCACAGAGTGAGTTTACACTTACCATCTGGAACCTGTTCACTTCTTTGGAGCTTATCTGGAAGTTAAAAACAAGTAATTCAAATACGCAAACAGACATCATCCAGGGAACAGTTACTGCCAACTACTGACTTTGTACCGCAGCCTGAACAGTTCGATCTGTTGGGGAGGGGGGGGGGAAGAAGAGGGAGAGAGAGTGGGGGGTAGGGCGGGAAGAGAGAGAGTGGGGGTGGGGGGGGGGGGGAAGAGAGAGGGTGGGGGGGAGAAAGAGAGAGGGTGGGGGGGGGGGGGGAGAGGAGAGAGGGGAGAGAGGGGAGAGAGGGGGGAGAGGGGGGAGAGGGGGGAGAGAGGGGAGAGAGGGGAGAGAGGGGGGAGAGGGGGGAGAGGGGGGAGGGGGGGAGAGAGGGGGAGGGGGGAGAGAGGGGGGGAGGGGGGAGAGAGGGGGGAGGGGGGAGAGAGGGGGGGAGGGGGGAGAGAGTTTGCAAAGATCCACCATTGCCAGTTGAGTTGGTAGCTTCCATGCAAAATTAGGCAGGGAGGAAAGCCATACTCAAGGAAGGATACCTGGCCTTCGAGCGGTTGCAGTTCAGATTGACCAGAATTATACCATGGGGGGAGGGGGGAGAGAGAGGGGGGGGGGAGGCAGAGAGGGGGGGGGGGGGGAGCAGAGAGGGGGGGGGAGGCAGAGAGGGGGGGGGGGAGGCAGAGAGGGGGGGGGGAGGCAGAGAGGGGGGGGGGAGGCAGAGAGGGGGGGGGAGGCAGAGAGGGGGGGGGGAGGCAGAGAGGGGGGGGGGGGCAGAGAGGGGGGGGGCAGAGGGGGGGGGGGAGGCAGAGAGGGGGGGGGGGAGGCAGAGAGGGGGGGGGGGGAGGCAGAGAGGGGGGGGGGAGGCAGAGAGGGGGGGGGGAGGCAGAGAGTGGGGGGAGCAGAGAGTGGGGGGAGGCAGAGAGTGGGGGGAGGCAGAGAGTGGGGGAGGCAGAGAGTGGGGGGAGGCAGAGAGTGGGGGGAGGCAGAGAGTGGGGGGAGGCAGAGAGTGGGGGGAGGCAGAGAGTGGGGGGAGGCAGAGAGTGGGGGAGGCAGAGAGTGGGGGGAGGCAGAGAGTGGGGGGAGGGCAGAGAGTGGGGGGAGGGCAGAGAGTGGGGGCAGAGGCAGAGAGTGGGGGGAGGGCAGAGAGTGGGGGAGGCAGAGAGTGGGGGGAGGGCAGAGAGTGGGGGGAGGGCAGAGAGTGGGGGGAGGGCAGAGAGTGGGGGGAGGGCAGAGAGTGGGGGGAGGGCAGAGAGTGGGGGGAGGGCAGAGAGTGGGGGGAGGGCAGAGAGTGGGGGGAGGGCAGAGAGTGGGGGGAGGGCAGAGAGAGGGGGGGAGGGCAGAGAGTGGGGGGAGGGCAGAGAGTGGGGGAGGGCAGAGAGTGGGGGAGGGCAGAGAGTGGGGGAGGGCAGAGAGTGGGGGGGAGGGCAGAGAGTGGGGGGAGGGCAGAGAGTGGGGGGAGGGCAGAGAGTGGGGGGAGGGCAGAGAGTGGGGGGAGGGCAGAGAGTGGGGGGAGGGCAGAGAGTGGGGGGAGGGCAGAGAGTGGGGGAGGGCAGAGAGTGGGGGGAGGGCAGAGAGTGGGGGGAGGGCAGAGAGTGGGGGAGGGCAGAGAGTGGGGGGAGGGCAGAGAGTGGGGGGAGGGCAGAGAGTGGGGGGGAGGGCAGAGAGTGGGGGAGGGCAGAGAGTGGGGGAGGGCAGAGAGTGGGGGGAGGGCAGAGAGTGGGGGAGGGGCAGAGAGTGGGGGGAGGGCAGAGAGTGGGGGGAGGGCAGAGAGAGTGGGGGGAGGGCAGAGAGTGGGGGGAGGGCAGAGAGTGGGGGGAGGGCAGAGAGTGGGGGGAGGGCAGAGAGTGGGGGAGGGCAGAGAGTGGGGGGGAGGGCAGAGAGTGGGGGGGAGGGCAGAGAGTGAGAGAGGGGGAGGGCAGAGAGTGGGGGGAGGGCAGAGAGTGGGGGGAGGGCAGAGAGTGGGGGGAGGGCAGAGAGTGGGGGGAGGGCAGAGAGTGGGGGAGGGCAGAGAGTGGGGGGAGGGCAGAGAGTGGGGGGAGGCAGAGAGTGGGGGGAGGGCAGAGAGTGGGGGGAGGGCAGAGAGTGGGGGGAGGGCAGAGAGTGGGGGGAGGGCAGAGAGTGGGGGGAGGGCAGAGAGTGGGGGGAGGGCAGAGAGTGGGGGGAGGGCAGAGAGTGGGGGAGGCAGAGGGCGGAGGGCAGAGAGTGGGGGGAGGGCAGAGAGTGGGGGGAGGGCAGAGAGTGGGGGGAGGGCAGAGAGTGGGGGGAGGGCAGAGAGTGGGGGGAGGGCAGAGAGTGGGGGGAGGGCAGAGAGTGGGGGAGGGCAGAGAGTGGGGGGAGGGCAGAGAGTGGGGGGAGGGCAGAGAGTGGGGGGAGGGCAGAGAGTGGGGGGGAGGGCAGAGAGTGGGGGGAGGGCAGAGAGTGGGGGGAGGGCAGAGAGTGGGGGGAGGGCAGAGAGTGGGGGAGGGCAGAGAGTGGGGGGAGGGCAGAGAGTGGGGGGAGGGCAGAGAGTGGGGGAGGCAGCAGAGAGTGGGGGGGAGGGCAGAGGAGTGGGGGGGGGCAGAGAGTGGGGGGAGGGCAGAGAGTGGGGGGAGGGCAGAGAGTGGGGGGGGGCAGAGAGTGGGGGGGGGCAGAGAGTGGGGGGGGGCAGAGAGTGGGGGGAGGGCAGAGAGTGGGGGGAGGGCAGAGAGTGGGGGGAGGGCAGAGAGTGGGGGGAGGGCAGAGAGTGGGGGGAGGGCAGAGAGTGGGGGGGAGGGCAGAGAGTGGGGGGAGGGCAGAGAGTGGGGGGAGGGGCAGAGAGTGGGGGAGGAGGGCAGAGAGTGGGGGGAGGGCAGAGAGTGGGGGAGGGCAGAGAGTGGGGGGGAGGGCAGAGAGTGGGGGGAGGGCAGAGAGTGGGGGGAGGCAGAGAGTGGGGGGAGGGCAGAGAGTGGGGGGAGGGCAGAGAGTGGGGGGAGGGCAGAGAGTGGGGGGAGGGCAGAGAGTGGGGGGAGGGCAGAGAGTGGGGGGAGGGCAGAGAGTGGGGGGAGGGCAGAGAGTGGGGGGAGGGCAGAGAGTGGGGGGAGGGCAGAGAGCAGAGTGGGGGGAGGGCAGAGAGTGGGGGGAGGGCAGAGAGTGGGGGGGAGGGCAGAGAGTGGGGGGAGGGCAGAGAGTGGGGGAGGGCAGAGAGTGGGGGGAGGGCAGAGAGTGGGGGGAGGGCAGAGAGTGGGGGGAGGGCAGAGAGTGGGGGAGGGCAGAGAGTGGGGGGAGGGCAGAGAGTGGGGGAGGGCGGAGAGTGGGGGGAGGGCAGAGAGTGGGGGGAGGGCAGAGAGGGGGGAGGGCAGAGAGTGGGGGGAGGGCAGAGAGTGGGGGGAGGCAGAGAGTGGGGGGAGGGCAGAGAGTGGGGGGAGGGCAGAGAGTGGGGGAGGGCAGAGAGTGGGGGGAGGGCAGAGAGTGGGGGGAGGCAGAGAGTGGGGGGAGGGCAGAGAGTGGGGGGAGGGCAGAGAGTGGGGGGAGGGCAGAGAGTGGGGGGAGGGCAGGAGAGAGTGGGGGGGGGCAGAGAGTGGGGGGGAGGGCAGAGAGTGGGGGGGGGGCAGAGAGTGGGGGGGGCAGAGAGTGGGGGGGGGGCAGAGAGTGGGGGGGGGCAGAGAGTGGGGGGGGGCAGAGAGTGGGGGGGGCAGAGAGTGGGGGGGGGCAGAGAGTGGGGGGGGGCAGAGAGTGGGGGGGGGCAGAGAGTGGGGGGGGCAGAGAGTGGGGGGGGGGCAGAGAGTGGGGGGGGGCAGAGAGTGGGGGGGGGGCAGAGAGTGGGGGGGGGCAGAGAGTGGGGGGGGGGCAGAGAGTGGGGGGGGGCAGAGAGTGGGGGGAGGGCAGAGAGTGGGGGGAGGGCAGAGAGTGGGGGGGGCAGAGAGTGGGGGAGGGCAGAGAGTGGGGGGAGGGCAGAGAGTGGGGGGAGGGCAGAGAGTGGGGGGAGGGCAGAGAGTGGGGGGGGGCAGGAGAGTGGGGGGGGGGGCAGGGAGTGGGGGGGGGGCAGGGAGTGGGGGGGCAGGGAGTGGGGGGGGGCAGGAGTGGGGGGGGGCAGGGAGTGGGGGGGGCAGGGAGTGGGGGGGGCAGGGAGTGGGGGGGGGCAGGGAGTGGGGGGGGCAGGGAGTGGGGGGGGCAGGGAGTGGGGGGGGGCAGGGAGTGGGGGCGGAGGGCAGGGAGTGGGGGGGGGGCAGGGAGTGGGGGGGCAGGGGCAGAGTGGGGGGGCAGGGAGTGGGGGGGGGGCAGGGAGTGGGGGGGGGGCAGGAGTGGGGGGGGGCAGGGAGTGGGGGGGGCAGGGAGTGGGGGGGGGCAGGGAGTGGGGGGGGGCAGGGAGTGGGGGGGGGCAGGGAGTGGGGGGGGCAGGGAGTGGGGGGGGCAGGGAGTGGGGGGGGCAGGGAGTGGGGGGGGGCAGGGAGTGGGGGGGGGCAGGGAGTGGGGGGGGGGCAGGGAGTGGGGGGGGGGGCAGGGAGTGGGGGGGGGGGCAGGGAGTGGGGGGGGGCAGGGAGTGGGGGGGGGCAGGGAGTGGGGGGGGGCAGGGAGTGGGGGGGGGCAGGGAGTGGGGGGGGGCAGGGAGTGGGGGGGGGCAGGGAGTGGGGGGGGGGCAGGGAGTGGGGGGGGGCAGGGAGTGGGGGGGGGCAGGGAGTGGGGGGGGGGGGGCAGGGAGTGGGGGGGGGCAGGGAGTGGGGGGGGCAGGGAGTGGGGGGGGGCAGGAGTGGGGGGGGGCAGGGAGTGGGGGGGGGCAGGGAGTGGGGGGGGGCAGGGAGTGGGGGGGGGGCAGGGAGTGGGGGGGGCAGGGAGTGGGGGGGGGCAGGGGAGTGGGGGGGGGGCAGGGAGTGGGGGGGGGGCAGGGAGTGGGGGGGGGCAGGGAGTGGGGGGGGGGCAGGGGAGTGGGGGGGGGCAGGGAGTGGGGGGGGGCAGGGAGTGGGGGGGGGCAGGGAGTGGGGGGGGGGCAGGGAGTGGGGGGGGGCAGGGAGTGGGGGGGGGCAGGGAGTGGGGGGGGGCAGGGAGTGGGGGGGGGCAGGGAGTGGCAGGGGGGGGGGCAGGGAGTGGGGGGGGGGCAGGGAGTGGGGGGGGGGCAGGGAGTGGGGGGGGGCAGGGAGTGGGGGGGGGGCAGGGAGTGGGGGGGGGGGCAGGGAGTGGGGGGGGGCAGGGAGTGGGGGGGGGCAGGGAGGGGGGGGGGCAGGGAGTGGGGGGGGGGCAGGGAGTGGGGGGGGGCAGGGAGTGGGGGGGGGCAGGGAGATGGGGGGGGAGGGAGATGGGGGGGGAGGGAGATGGGGGGGGGAGGGAGATGGGGGGGAGGGAGATGGGGGGGAGGGAGATGGGGGGGAGGGAGATGGGGGGGAGGGAGATGGGGGGGAGGGAGATGGGGGGGAGGGAGATGGGGGGGAGGGAGATGGGGGGAGGGAGATGGGGGGGAGGGAGATGGGGGGGAGGGAGATGGGGGGGAGGGAGATGGGGGGGGAGGGAGATGGGGGGGGAGGGAGATGGGGGGGGAGGGAGATGGGGGGGGAGGGAGATGGGGGGGGAGGGAGATGGGGGGGGGAGGGAGATGGGGGGGGGAGGGAGATGGGGGGGGAGGGAGATGGGGGGGGGAGGGAGATGGGGGGGGGAGGAGATGGGGGGGGGGGGAGGGAGATGGGGGGGGGGAGGGAGATGGGGGGGGGGGAGGGAGATGGGGGGGGGGGAGGGAGATGGGGGGGAGGGAGATGGGGGGGGAGGGAGATGGGGGGGAGGGAGATGGGGGGGAGGGAGATGGGGGGGGAGGGAGATGGGGGGGGAGGGAGATGGGGGGGGAGGGAGATGGGGGGGGAGGGAGATGGGGGGGGAGGGAGATGGGGGGGGGAGGGAGATGGGGGGGGGAGGGAGATGGGGGGGGGGAGGGAGATGGGGGGGGGGAGGGAGATGGGGGGGGGGGAGGGAGATGGGGGGGGGAGGGAGATGGGGGGGGGGAGGGAGATGGGGGGGGGAGGGAGATGGGGGGGGGGGAGGGAGATGGGGGGGGGGGGGGAGGGAGATGGGGGTGGAGTGAGATGGGGGGGAGAGAGGGAGATGGGGGGGGGTGGAGGAGGCCAGGGCGGGGGGTGGAGGAGGCGGGGGGGGGGGGAGGCCAGGGCGGGTGGAGGAGGCCAGGGGCGGGGGGGTGGAGGAGGCCAGGGGGGGGAGGGGGTGTGGAGGAGGCCGGGGGGGGGGAGGGGGTGTGGAGGAGGCCAGGGGGGGGTGGAGGAGGCCGGGGGGGGGTGGGGTGGAGGAGGCCAGGGGGGGTGGAGGGTGGAGGCGGCCGGGGAGGGGGTGGGTGGAGGGAGGCCGGGGAGGGGGTGGGTGGAGGAGGCCGGGGGGTGTGGAGGGTGGAGGAGGCCGGGGGGGGTGGAGGGTGGAGGAGGCCAGGGGGGGGGGTGGAGGAGGCCAGGGGGGGGGTGGAGGAGGCCAGGGGGGGGTGGAGGGTGGAGGAGGCCAGGGGGGGGTGGAGGGTGGAGGAGGCCAGGGGGGGGGTGGAGGGTGGAGGAGGCCAGGGGGGGGTGGAGGGTGGAGGAGGCCAGGGGGGGGTGGAGGGTGGAGGAGGCCAGGGGGGGGTGGAGGGGTGGAGGAGGCCAGGGGGGGGTGGAGGGTGGAGGAGGCCAGGGGGGGTGGAGGGTGGAGGAGGCCAGGGGGGGGGTGGAGGGTGGAGGAGGCCAGGGGGGGGTGGAGGGTGGAGGAGGCCAGGGGGGGGTGGAGGGTGGAGGAGGCCAGGGGGGGGTGGAGGGTGGAGGAGGCCAGGTGGGGGTGGAGGGGGTGGAGGAGGCCAGGTGGGGGTGGAGGAGGCCAGGGGGGTTGGAGGAGGCCAGGGGGGTTGGAGGGGGAGGAGGCCAGGGGGGGGGGGGGGTGGAGGAGGGCCAGGGGGGGGGGGGGGTGGAGGAGGCCAGGGGGGGGGGGGGTGGAGGCCAGGGGGGGGGGGGGTGGTGGAGGAGGCCGGGGGGGGGGTGGAGGAGGGGGGGGGGGGTGTTAGAGGAGGGGAGGGGAAGAGAAAGAGAGGGGAGGGGATGAAATCAGGCCTGAGCAGCCTCTTTCTCCTATTCAGATATTAGCTGTAGCTAGACAGTTGGTCAACCTTCTCTC